>NC_072471.1:10585309-10885309 GCF_027596085.1 Anoplopoma fimbria | reverse complement strand
TGATGAGATCAATAAATTGTAGGGCTGAAACGATTTCCATGTGAAGCTTCTGTTGAGATTTTTCAAATGAAACTTTCAATGTTTGTCGTCATACTTTATGTTTTTCTTCACCCTAAAAACTTGGGGAAATATGATTTTGTGTTATTGTGGTTATATAAATTGAATTTATGCTGCTGTTGGACCGCGTTGTTTATTTGTGACTCCTTTTGTGTGTGGCAAGCTTGAGAGAACCCTGTGAAATGTTGCTTTTGAAAGGCTAATTGCCAAAAAGCATGGATTGATATTTTGTTAGATTAAAAACAAGCTGTGAATATTGGAGATAATTACATCCATCTTTATTAATATAAATTTTCACATTTCAACTGATAAAACGATAATTTTAGAGATGATGCCGTGTGTGTCAGAGTGAGAAAGTCGACTATTGCACGCAATGTTTCTGTACGTTATCAATAATAATAATTTGAATGTCACTATTATGAATCAAGCTTTGAATTATTCAGTACGGCCCTATTAAATGAATTGCTCACTGTGGAGTTTTGGTTCTGATGGATGGTACGTTTTAAGATGGGAGCGTAGATTTGCAGTCTTTCCATCTCTAGTCCTGACTTTTTTTCTCGCACAGCTTTACAAATCACTTTGTCCTTATCTTCTTGTTGTACTTTTTTGTTTGGTTTAAAACCAAAGAATCGCCATATTAGGCACACTTGCATTATTTCTGCTAACAGATGTGAACATATTTCCTGCTGGAGTTAGGGCTACTGTACATCGGTAGAAACATACAGCCTTGTTACTTTTTTCGATACACTACAGCAATGCAGCGAGGCAGAGAGAAACCAAGAGAAAGAGAGAGACTGAATATAGACAACAGGTCTTAACAGGTGTTGCATAATTTAATATCATTCTGTTATCGTGGATACGTTGGGACCATTATTGTTTTTAACAATAATCTTGTCATATTGCACAAGCCTAATATACACTGGCCTAACAATATGGGTTGGTTCACAAGTAAGACAGGTTCAGTGCATTGGAAGCAAGGTTTAAAGATAAAAGACGCATAAATATATGATTAAAGATAGTTTGAAGTCTGGCAATTTTGAAGTGGTAATATACCTAAGGAGATATACACCTAAAAAAGACATGTGCACAAGTTGTCTAACCTGACTCGCTGCCTGAATTTTCTTTTTTTCCTGCTGCTTTACCACATCTAAATGGATCTGCTTTCTCTTTGATGGGAAGATCATATGCTTTGTTATTGTCAGAGCATTACTATGTGAATGGGGTTTACATAAAACTATGCAGCGTTATCTCCGCATCTTTTGACCACTTCTGACTTCATACCCGCTGTTTGAGAATGGTGTTAAGCTTTAACAGCTTGTGTTCCGACCTAAAAGCACATCCCTAGGTACGTTCTCAGTGTACACACACAACCAGACATCAAAGGGCATTGACATTTATGAGAAGACACACACAAAGGTAGACGGAAAATGTAACACTATAAGCTGTTAGAATACTGTCACTTTTTCTTGTGATGGGTTTTGAGACCTGCCGTGTACTGTTTTGGTTCCCAGCGGGACGCTGTTTCATAAAAAAACTACAAAACCTACTTTACAAAACCTGCCCAACAGCAAACCACAGACAGGCAAAAGTTAGCTGCTAGCTGGTGAACATTGTGGAGCTTTTATCAGCTGAAACACCTGGTGTCTCCCCCAGAGTTGGTGGAGAACAAAAAAGAGAGAGAATGACAGAATATAATATTTACAGTTGTTACTTGGTCAGTAAAACGACTCCAGTTAAATGCTTACATTGATCCGAATCTGTTTGGTGTCTGAAAAAGCAACTATTTTCTAACATTTCTGCCATATTAACTTAAAGGCGACATTATGTCAGTGTTGTATTTAAAGCTTGTTTGGCTGCACCCCAGCTGCCAGAATAAGTTGATGTCAGATTAAGGTAAATGGAATATTGTGGTCTGTTGACTGCCGGTAAAGAATGGGATGCGAACAGGAATTTGCACCCTCAGTCAGATGCTTTTAACTCCTAATCATCCACCCGAACTTCCTCTCGAAGAAGTGTCGCTGGCTATAGTGAAGTTATGCTACTTCAGCCTTTGCTTCTTTGTGGTAGTCGTCACAGGGCAACAAGAGATCACATGCTAGGAAGACGTTAGTCTGACTCAGCGGATATAGTCTGTGGGTATAAGCCTGCCATTGGTTTTGTAGTTCACACAGCATTCTCCTCACCTTCCGCTCTCTACGTCTTACCGTTTTGCAAGGGCACCACATCATTGCTTCCTGTGTTTAGGGCCGCCCAATACAATTGTGATAGAAATACAAACACGCTAGAGCGTTTATTCCCATGCCAGACCTTTCTCCACACCCTTCTCCACTGCTGACATAGCACCGTCTTTGCAAGCCTACCTCAACATAAACCTATCTTTTTGTTAAACGGAAATGGCGCCCGCCCTCCCCCCATGCCGCCAGCTCTGCAGCTCCCTGTATGTCCGCCAGCAAACGTCCAACACCAAAATGAGCAGGAAGCTCTGGGCGCTGGCAACACGGAAGCAAACCAAACACTGTTCATCTAAGAACACTTCGATGACACAGAGCTGAAGGTATTTGACCAAATGACCAGTGCTTTCATTTTAATAATAACAGCCCCGAAAAGGTCAACCCTATGAGAAGAAGAATATTAGAAGGAATGGGTAACAGAATGAGAACAAAATCATAGAGTAAATGTGAGGAACTTTAAACTCAGAAGTGGTCAATTTTCATCTTCCTTTACTTACAATACTAACAAACATGCACCCTTGTGCACACACATTTGTGCAACCCAAATTTAAAAAAAGCAAGACTTCATATCTATCTAATGCTATGTCTTATGTCACAAGAACGCACATTAAGCACCCATTTCATTGCCATATTCACTTCTATCACTTAAACATTACAGGTCATAAAAATGTCACCTCGGATTTAAATTATTGCAGCACCTGCCAAGCACATTGTACCACACAGCTATACATATACAGTAAATTTGATTTTAAGATATGGTTAAAAGTGCAAGCCGAGGTGAAACAGAGGTGAACATAAATATTGCAGAACTATACTGA
Source organism: Anoplopoma fimbria (assembly GCF_027596085.1). Classification (NCBI taxonomy): domain Eukaryota; kingdom Metazoa; phylum Chordata; class Actinopteri; order Perciformes; family Anoplopomatidae; genus Anoplopoma; species Anoplopoma fimbria. Next base: position 10,882,203 of record NC_072471.1, on the reverse strand, counting down.
GGCTATCCCCCTTTTTTCCCCACATCATATTAGGGCTTAACACTCTCTAAAACACTTACCAGGTACATGCAAAAGTGTATTTGTGCGTAATGCACTTACCCATCAGCCCTGTTCAGAGCCTACATAAGTGCCAGCTGCCCGCCAAACAGATGACTACTCTGTCCGACTACTTTATTTTATATATTTTTGATTTTTATACAACTGATTACTAAGTAGCAAGTCGTAGTGCATTCATATTTTATGATCACAACCCTCCACAAACACCGTGGCAGCAACTCAGCAGTAAGAATTGAAAAGTACATTTAAAGCCCTGCATTTTCCATATACGCCACACAGACGTTTATGGGCTGAATCATTTAAAAAATGAAACTTGCTTTAGTTATCAAATGACTACTGAATTGAAAAGAAAGAACAATGCGACATATACTTTTCAGTCGATAACATTCCAAATGGGTCCAGGTTGCAGCATTTGCTAACAGCTGACTGGAAGTAAACATGGATGGCAATATTACCTGGAGACACAATCCCAATTAAAATGGTCCATTCCGTTATGCTCATTGTGTTCACAAGCTGGTGAGAAGTTCCAAACATCTGGGACTTCCACGTTTTATGCCAAACCTGGGAGACAGATGATTAAAAATAAAACTGGCAACCTGCAGCTTCAAGTATATAAAGCAATATTCTGAAAATCTTTAAAAAAGACTTACTGTCTGTTGGCTTGAAAAGTGGCTGTGTGTTGTGTAAACCCCGCTCAGTCACAGTGAACAATGCCCTATACCATAAGTTTTACAGTACAGAATGTATCTAAAAAGCAACTTAACAGCATGCTTTGGGGTAACCCCCACTTTCACAAAGATGAAAAATGCACTCAGACCCTGGCTGGTGAAACTACAATGTCCTTAAGATGGACTACGAGAAACGTTACACTTTGACCCGTGCATTCTTACTCTGTTGTTTCATGCAGGCTATATAAGCAACTATTTCAGCGACTGCTTGTGTGCGAAGGAGAGATTCCGCAGGTCCTTCCTTCCTGCTGCTGTGACACACTTTACAATCAACACTGCTCGCAGCTCCATTTCTGGCTTATCTTGCTTCTTTTTTTTTTTTTAAAACTGATGCTCCTTGTTATTGCTCTGTCCCCTCTGCTGCTTTAATACTTCACATTTGCTGCCTCAAGGAAGCGTGTGTCACATTTGCTCCTTTCCTTTTGTAAAAGAATGGTCCAGTGTATCCGATGCTCAAGGAGATACGAAAGGAAGCACTGAAGCACCCTTCCTTAGCATTTAGAGGATTCGACCAGAGATCGTCAAGGCTGCAACTTATATAATTTCCTTCCAAAGCAAAAACACTTTTCCACAACATGTTTTAAAAGGAACAAAAAGGAACCAACCTCTGCTTCAATTAACACTATAGAATATTACCAGGATAAGATGATAGTATGAAAAAGTGACTGAAGACGTAATTTGTTAGCTGAAAAAATGTGCTTATTGTTAAGTCACAGTTCAGTTGGCAGCATAAAGGTTGATTTACTTCTTCAAAAAAGCTTTTCTTTTAAAATTTGAATGCAATTAATGTGAAATTCAGGGTAGCCAGGAGGTATTGCTACTATGGTCTAGAGAGAAAAGCCATTTGGTCAAGATTGTGGGACATCAGTCGATATCAGCAGCAATCTGTCGGCTTGTTGCCATGGTGATTCTGATTAAAATTTTCACCCCTTTTATAAAAGTCAGGGGAACTGTTTTTCTGGCTTATTCACCAGTTGTTTGTTGGAACAGAAAGAAAAAAAAAAAAAACCCAGTGGAAACAGCAGTGCTTTAGGATGACTCAATTGTCTTTATGTTTTAACAGCTGGGTGTTGTTTTTGCTGTAGTAGTCAGACAAGGAGAACTTTTTTGGCCAGCGAGTGAACATTTTGATGTTGAAAGGGGATATGGGCTGAGAGTCTTCACCCCTCTCCAAACTTTGTCTTGTCTTTCATTTTCATATTTAACTTCCCAGGTCTTTTATGTCTTGCTGTTATGTATATAGCTCTCTCTCTCTCTCTCTCTCTCTCTCTCTCTCTCTCTCTCTCTCTCTCTCTCCCATTTCCTCCCTCTCTCTCTCACACACACACATACAAAATTGCTATCCTTTGATGTGAGATTTTGAGGTTAATATGTTAATTTATGCAAGAATTTAATTAAAGAAATACATGATTCATGACTTAATGCTTCTCAAGTAATTCAATGCACAACATACAGGATGGTATGGATACTGAGAATCAAAGGCCTTTTTTTTTTTTTTAACATGTTCTTCAACCAGAGTACCTAAACACAGACAGGCATCCAGTTAAACATCAAGTTACAATGAAAGAGGTGAGCATTACTCATGCATTGATTTTAAAATCCATTCCTCGCAAATAATTTATTTAGTCGTTTGGTTGAATTCATTATTTGATTTTTTTTTTTCTATTTGGCTGCTGTGTTGCTATGGCAGCAGAGGCAAGGGAGGCGGAGGAATGCAGGCAGGGAAAGCAGTGACGGGGCGATGGGGTTTTTCTTTGTGGAGGTGAACGTTTATGATGTCAGAGTTGGTGTCCAGAAGAGTATTCCTCATCGCTTCCAGAGAGGTATCTACTCATTTTACTTCAAACACACACAAGTATTCTGGCAGAGTGGTCTGTGTTTATACCAAGTTTGAATTTTAGACCTTAGGATTTTAGTTAAAAGCAAGTTTGGTTTAGAGTTAAGGTTGGATTTAAGGTTGATGTTTAAGGGTTATGGTTTTCCTACAGTTTGGCCGTCAGGAATTAACTATTGTCTCAAAAAGAAAAAGTCCTCACAAGCATGGAAAACTTAAAAAAATGTTTGCACCTGTTCCTACAGGAGGCTCCGACCCTATTCCAAATTCATGAGGCAGAAAATACAAGGAAATGTGCTGCTCAACAAGCAGTGCATTGCTGCTTGTGTTACCTCCAAGTGTGTGTGTGTGTGTGTGTTGTGTGTGTGTCGATGCTGGACTCACAGTGCACAAGCCTGCGGCTATTCTTACAGCATAGCAGAATGGAGGAAGCTTACAATGAAAGAGCAAAATATATGGCTTTGTCTCTCTCTGCAGTCCTTCTTTTTGTTTCTCGTTGTTCTGACTCTTGACCTCTCCTTCCTTCTCTGCACACACACAACGATACATGCATCTTTATCTGATGATGTATTTGTACTTCAGGCAACTTACATACGGGTATCTGTTTGTATCTTCATCTATGACTATGTGTGTGTTACATTACATTACATTACAGTCATTTAGCAGTCGCTTTTATCCAAAGCGACTTACAATCAGTAGTATATTACATATCATTCACCCATTCACACACTGATGACAGGCTACCATGCAAGGTGCCACCATCAGACTCTAACTAACATTCATGCATCATCCAGTCCACACCGATGGCAAGCCTTCAGGAGCAACTTGGGGTTAAGTGTCTTGCCCAAGGACACATCGACTGCCAAAGCCGGGTATCGAACCACCGACCCTCTGATTGGAGAACTACCTTGCTCTCCACTACGCCACAGCCGCCCACCGTGTGTTGTACTGCAGGTGTATAATTAGCGTCCTATAGTGGGATGATGCAGATTACCTTACACTATTGAGGATTTAGTGTTTTAATGACAAACCAAGAGCCATAAACCAATTAGTGTTGTTTTCTACTTCAGATCACAACTACAGTGTCTTATGGTCACATCTTTGGAGTTTTATGCTTAGTTTTGAACTTGTAATCGTATTACAAAACCATGGGATATGGATGACTTGCTTGATTTGAAACACTTGGATGTTTCCAAATCAAACTTGTTGTCTGAGCCTGAAAGATGAAAAAGATGAAGAATGACACAATGAGACAGATGCAAGGCAACACTGTGGTCATGCATATTTGTGCACATGAAAGTGTATGTTTGTGGCACTCATGAAAGGGTGTCTGAATGCGGATCTATCTGCGTCTCCCTGTGCCTATTTTGATGTCCTGATTAGCAGTGTTTATATTTAGACCATTAATCCGCTCAAAGTCTGCATTCCCCAAGGGGCTGTAAAACACACAAACACACACACACACACACACACACACACACACACACACACACACACACACACACACACACACACACACACACACACACACACACACACACACACACACACACACACACACACACACACAGAGTCATCCCCTCTTTCTACTCATCAACTTTAGGACATACAGCAGTGAAGAAGAGTTTTCAAAAAGTTGAGGAAGAGTAAGCGAGACAAAGACAAATTAAGGTTATCAACAAAACTACAACACGTTTGAGGAGTACAGATTAAGAGTGTAGAAGAACAGATGATTTGTTTGTGTGAAACATTTCCATGTCCTACAGATGTTTTTGGCAACATTCTTACAGGCAGGTATATGGTGTATAAAGGACACATCTTTTTGAAAAAGTTAAAAAAAAAAAGCAGATTGAAAAACAGATGGAGATGGAGGTACTGACAGGTTTTTCTTTGAGTTTTTTATTGAGGGAACTGAGACACATCTAGACAATGACACACAGTTTAGTTCAAACAAACAAAACACTTTTCCTCCTCCTAATCAATACCTACATGTCTGTCTTTACACAATCTCGAAATGTTGACTTGTTTGCTCATCAGATTTGATTGTTGATAAAATACAACACACTGAAACGTCATCTTTGAACCCTTAAGCTCCAAATTCTGATGCCTGATGACTCTCCTGATATGTGTGTTTGTGTCTGCTAGTATGTATGTGTCAATATGTGCACAATATGTCCATGTGCACACAGGCTGTGTGTGTGTGTGTGTGTGTGTGTGTGTGTGTGTGTGTGTGTGTGTGTGTGTGTGTGTGTGTGTGTGTGTGTGTGTGTGTGTGTGTGTGTGTGTGTGTGTGTGTGTGTGTGTGTGTGTGTGTGCATGCAGCCTGTGAGTAACAAATCCCTGCAGTGTGATGGCCTTAAGCCCTGTGTTCCCTCGGAGTTGCTCTGAAGAGACAAATTCAGAGGCTTAGGCAAATTACACACACTTACACCTCTGCCTACACACACACACACACACACACACACACACACACACACACACACACACACACACACACACACACACACACACACACACACACACACACACACACACACACTCAGGCTTTCATACTCCCATATCTTCTCTGTCACTTTCTCCTTTGCTGCATCTTATGCACACCTGCGTCTCTGCAGCAGCCTCTCCTCTCCTCTCCTCTCCTCTCCTCCCCCCTCCTCTCTTCTTCACGCATATTCCCTTTCTTTGTCTGTGTCTTTCTCCCTCTATTGGTTCAAAGATGTTATTTCTCTCTGTTTATCTCCCCCACTTCCACCACACTTACCTCTCTCAGTCGAGCCACTCCCTCTCCCCTCTCCTGTCTGTTCTCACTGGTTTTCTGTCATAGATTCATTGAGGCGTAAAAAGGCAGAATGGCCTCCTCATGGAATGGAAGGGTCGATGATTTTCGGAAACACCACACTGAGTGCTAACACACGCATGCACACACACACACACACACACGGATAACATGTATACCCTGCCAAAGCTTCTCTGGCTTATTGCATTACACCTCCTCTCCTATGGTAGGAATGACCATATGTCTTCTTGTGGCTACACTAGTGGGTGTGTGCATACGTGTGTTCCACGACACCCTGCGATGTGTTAGTTCCCAGTGTGTACGTACATGTGTTCGTTCCAGCATGGAGAGAGGCTGCTGGCAGGATTGTGTGGAGGGATCGTGGTTTGAACTGTGGACATACGAGGGAAATCATTTTTCGCCCTGGAGCCCCTTTGTAATGCTGTCTTTGACTGGATTTTTCAAAAGAAAATGTCCTCTTTCTGATAATTTAAACATCTTTTTCTGTGGAGCTACATCTGTTATAATTGTAAAATTCTGACAACACATTTTTCCTGCTGAGGTAAAAGGTGGGTTATTAATGTGTAAATATTTTTTAGGCGTTTTGATAGCAGGTAATCAGAGAAATATTGATCCATTAACATTACTGTTGGCAATTATTGTTTTTCACAAAGGATGTTTCAGAAAGAGCCCCTTCAACAACTATCCGTCAAGTAATTAACCGCCTGCTTTTGAATGAGCTTAATTGCTAGTGCGGCTGTCTGTCCTGTACTGCTAGGCACAGAGAGTTAGATGATCACTCTGACTTGAAGCCATAGGGAAAGTAGAGAATGTAAAGCAGGGAATCATTATCCTGCTCCAGTAAATTATTGCTCGCCAAGCTTGCACAGAAGGCTGTCAGGTTTCTCTTCTTTTTTTTTTCCAATAAGGAACGGAGAAACAACTTATCTTCTGAAGTCAGAACTTTCTGAATTTGCTTCATTAACAACTGAACCATGGATTGCTTTTAAAGTTTTTGGATGTATAATAAGTGAATGGTAGTCTAGGAGCGTTGCACCATATGTGACATTAAGGCCAGAGTGATATATATATTTTACATAAAAATAGGAAGACACAGTATGCCATTATTCTTCTGGGACTGTGCAGGAAAAGTGATCTTTATTCATCGCCATTTAAAAAGCAGACCCGACAATATCAAAGATTGTGCTTTGTTCTTCGCTGCTGTAATGGCCCAGTTCCTTTGGGCAACTTCACGTTTCATCTTGGATGAAAACTCCAAGTGTCATCTCATCATAAATACAACAAACCAGAATTTACAATGCAGTGGACACATGGTCTGCACCCCCAGTCTAATTACTCACCAGCAGCCCTGGCACACAAACGGAGGCAGTAACATATATTATCAGGGGCAGGGGGATGTGGTAGGCGATGTTTCAAAAACCTGTGGTTCGCCTGCTGCTTCTCCTTTGCGCTGCTGCTGCATTTTGTCTTAAAACCTACAACTAAACCTACAACTGCAAAAATCTGCCAGAGTAAAGGAAGACACATGTAGAGTGAGAAAGTTGGGCGATGTGGGAAGGGAATAGAAATCTCATCAGCCCCTCCACTTCCCCCTTTCTCTCTTGTTTTTAGCAGCAGTGGAGACGGACTCGCCCTGCAGTCAATTGCAAGTGCTAGTCAGGCTATAAATGGAGTGCGAATGTAATGTTCCCCTTCCAGGAGAATACCAATGAAATTCAATTTCAGTAAAACGTTGAACACACCACAAACAATGAAGTTGGTCTCCAGACTTCAAGACTTGACTCACAATTGAAGTCTTGGCCTCTAATTGACAAAATGATCAAAGTATATTTATTACCATTCAGTGAGAATGAAGTATGCATTTTCCTCTTGACTTTAAGTTATACTGGCTAATATTTTACTTAAAATAGAATCACCTGTGATGCAACACTACTAACTTCAGAAGGTTAAATAATAATACACCTGTCAAGCTCTCCATTCTCACATTTATGATACAATGATGAGGAGGAGCAGATTTACCACTCTAAAGAGTTGACTTTTCAATATTTTCATTTTACTCGTTTTAGGACCCATTTAGAGGGGTCTTTAATATGCTTGTGATAGATTTACAAATGTTATAATGCTAGAAGCCCGAGGCTAAAGCTGCATCTCCCAAAAGCAAAACCGTACCAATTTATTATCCATGTACAAGAAGTGGAAATAAAGAAACAACTTTGTTCTTGAATTGCAATATAGAGCTTGTCAGTCCAATTATGCTAAGGTTAAATGGTAATTTAAAAAATAACAGCCGGCTGTAATTTCATTATAATATAACCCTCTAAAGCTACTAAGCTTACAAATCTTGTTAAGAAAGACAAATGCTAGATTTAATTTACTTTAATTGTTACCAATGAAAATACTTTTAGGAGATGATTAAAAATGATCAACGTGTTGTTACAACAGTGTCTCACCTATATTGCATGGAACTAGTGCTGAGCTATTGACCTCCACTTGAATGAGCCCCTTGTCTTTGTCTTACAGTCAAATTAGACATTCACTGTTTACTGTCAGTGGAATTAGCTTTGTCCTTCACCGGCAGCAAGATTAGCTTTGTCCTATTGATCTACAGCAGTGCAAACCTTTCCTCACTGATTTAGCCGACACTTAAAATGCCTGTGGTAAGACATGCTCTATGATATACTGAATCTCCTAAATACTGTGGACACTTAAGCCCTAGTTCTATGAGAGAAAAAAAAGAAAAAACATGCCCAAAATGATTCAGGAATAGCTCCTCAATAAGGCTTAAGACCAAAAGGCTTATATGGATATTTCTTGTCACCTTTAAAAGGTAAGAAGCTCAGGAATGTGAATCCAATTTTAGTAAACCTATTTATATTGCCTTTCCAGATTAAATGGAGAAGTGCAATACAGGATCATCTCCTTGTGTATAATATCAATTTCAACGAAAATGCCATCATTCTAAACAAGCTATTCAAGTGTTCATACTGGGAAGTTGATTTTTCCTCAAATAAATTAACTGCTGAGTTACAGATGTCTCTTTCACAATGTAAGTCTAACGCAAAAAGTATTTTTTTGGCATCCCATCACATGATAGACCTGGAAATTGTACATCCACTGTTTGGCCGTTATGTAAAATTTGCTTCAAAGCCCGACGCTCTTACCGGGAGCTTTCTCTTCCCTAAGGCTCACTATGACTTCCCAGCAGCCCAAGCTTTACTGTAGAACTGTAAGTTAGTAAAATGTGCTTTTTGAGCCAAAAATAACATGCCTTTGTGAAATATTTTTGCAAGAACATGGCTTATGGCAGCGTGACTGTAAAATGTGACGTTTGCATATCTCCTATAAAGAGACTCTTTTTTTTGTGCGTCTTTTTGTCATTACGCCACAGGGGTGGGCCCAGGACCCAGCCTGTTGGGGAACACTTGAAAGACAAATTTTGGAAAAATAATTTATCCCTGATTGATATCACTTTTTAAATCGTTCTAAGGGAAAAGCTAACGAGGGACTTCTGGTTTGAGACAGCTGAGATGTGAATTGTACGAAAAGGGACTTCAGCTTAACACAAGGAAGTTCTGTTCAGTCTGATCCGTTTAAAATCTCTTCTAGGATCCCAGAGGGGTGTAATGACTCATCATCACCATCCTGCCCCCTGTCTGGTACACCACAGGTGTGAACTGGCCTATGAATGGTGTTGTTTCACCTGCTGTTCCCACCAGCAATGACAGAACATGGCATCATGCAATGGTTTTTTTCCCAGCCTGGAGTCGCCCTTGCTGCTTGCATTTTTTCCAGTTTGCACATCTCTGTAGTTCATTCCTCATGACCATCCCTGTTATCTCCTTTTTTCTCTCCTGGACTCCCTTTTATTTTACTGATTTCTTTCTTTCTTTTCTTTCCTCATCGGTCTCTTGCTCTCTCAACCTCAGTGGCCCTCATAAGATTTGCAGCCCTAACTCGTGCCACCGGTGTAATGTGGAACCCGAGTGCAATAGACCTCATAGGGCTCTGGAGAGTCAAGTGTTGGGATCTTGCACTTTATTAAAATGCCAGTGTGTCTCAACGGGGCAACAAAGTCATAAAATCAACACTTCACACAACTTATGCATTTTCTGATTGGGTCAACAGAGGAGGGTGAGCTGTTCTAGTTGGTATTGAATATATTTGGTATTCAGAAGGCGGATTAGAAATGGACAACATTAGGAAATTCTGAATAAAAAGTAAAAATGCTGTTTGGAATTGTATTGTGTACTATATGAAAAAACAAATCCCTAAAACAAATAGATATTTTGATTTCATGTCATAAAATAAAGTGTCAGATATGCACACAGAGCTGCCTGCAGCACATCTTTTAACCCTGCATGTAACATTGTTATAAGAAGGGCACTAGTGAAGAAGAGGCAACAGTGAATTCACTATCTTGTGGCCACACACACATTGTGCAGAGTAACTCTCTACGCGGTAGTAGTACATTCACCCTGACAACAGCACTACAGCAGAACAACTTAAGGGGCATTGGTGCTGCTGGGTACAGAGAGCGGATGAAATATGATCCAGGAAGTCTAGTTTGAAGGTTTAATCAAACTCTAAGACATTGATGGTTTATATACCTCCAAGGTACGATTGTAAACCTCTGGAAAGTTTTCATTCAGTTATAACATTAGCTTTCTACATGCTTGCCCTTGCATGTATTGGTTTTCCCTGTTGCCAGGTGACAAAGTTAAATCTATCAATCTGGTGCAAAGTAAAATCAAGAGGCTAGATGTATGAAGAACTGTTTGCGATTCCTAACAATTTTGTGATGTTGCTCCAGCAGTAGTGTAATGTAACTAAGATTATTTAGGCTACTCAAGTACCGTACGTAAGTACAATTATGCGGTACTCAACTTGAGTATTTCCTATCTATGTCCCTTTATACTTCCAGTCCACTACATCTCAGAAGGAAACATTGTACTTCACTACATTTATTCAAAAAATATCGCTAGTTAAGCTACTTTGCAGATTCAGATTTTTGATACACAATATAAATCAATAATAATAAACTATTATCTATTATTACGTAGTGTAGAACTTTATTATTAAGCTGCAAATTGAATAGATTAACACATTAATGCATCAATATTCATAGAACAATGATATAGGTCTACCGTAAATATATTATTTAAAATAGGCTATTCTGCAAAATGAATATACTTTTACTTTTGTTACTTTAAATTTATTTTTATGCTAATACCTTTGTACTTTTACTCTAGTAACATTGAATGCAGGACTTTTTTTACATTTAAATTTTTACACTGTGTTCTAGAACATAATTTAATCATCAAGTATGGCAAACAAGAGGAGGGTTCGATTTAGAGAGCAGACATTGCAGCAGACCATCCTGGTTAACAGTCGCACAAGCAACAGGAGGCTCAGTCACTCCAAACAGGGAGAGAGGGTGCAGCAAGCACTAAGTTCATGGCCGCTGGGAATCTGCAAAGTCGGGGCAAGGGGTGCTTCAAAGCTTACAAAGACCTGAGACACTTTCACTTTCCGAGGCTAAATGCTAAAATGTACGTGATATAAAAAAAACAGACCATTAAAAATAAGAGAATATATAGTTGCATTCCACTTTATTAGGGCATCGCTGCATCCCAAATATCCATTCATTTTATTTTATTTTATCTTTTCATTGTAAAATAAGCATTGCATAAAAAGACAAGGAATACATTTTTTTGTTGTTGAATAAAACACTGGAAAAATGCTTATTATTTAATTCATCAATGTATCAAAAATAATCAATGACAAATCAATCAAATAGTCATAAGTTGCAGCCATAAAAATATTTTAATATAATTATGTTTACCAAATACAGATGTAAGGCTTCAGTTCTGTGATACTGAATATGACAGCTACCACAGAACAGGAAGATACACAAAATAAGAGAAATATATAAAATTGATAGTAAAGACAATATCACATCAAGCGTCACAGATAAACAAATCATCAGGTAGGGAGGAAGTGTTTATCTACACAACAGAGAGATGTCAGATCCCTCAAGGTGGCATTTAGGGTCACATGGAGGTCTCAGACTTTATTGCTGGGTGAATGTGATTCCATGGTTCCCTAGTTTTGACAGGCTACATAAACATTTGTGCCACCACAGGACATTTGATTTGACAGGAGACACAAACACTTTCAACACCAGTCTTGTACCTGCAGGCTGTCCGTGGTGCACTGTGCCGACCTGTGATATGCGTCCCTCTTTTCAGCTTTACACTATATACTGTATATTGCACACAGACACACACACACACGCACACAGAAAAAAAGCCCAACAGGTGGCACTGAGTGTCAGACATTTTTGTCACTCCAGTTACATTTTGTTACCCCATCCCCTTTTTTCCAACATGCTTTCTGATATTTGGTAAGTTGGCAGACCTTCACTTCAGCTGTCGTGGTATAGAATTGTAAATACACCTACATTGTACATGCACATACAAGGTCATTGTAGTTTAACTAAATTGCCTCAGGATCTTGTGTCCTTTGGTATTACCTCATGCTGCAGTAAAAGAGGAAAAGTCTCTAAATCCATTGCAGTGCGAGACACTGTAAATAAAAAGCAACCGTCAAATAACATTGCTTTGAATGATTCGTAGTGAGAGTGGATTAACTCTGAGATTGTGATTTTGTCGAAATGATGATAAGGAAGCTAGATTATGCTTTTGAATGCATGATCACCACTCGAAATGAAGCCACTCTACATCAAAAGCACGATGGCATCTTTGAATAGTTTGATGTGTGTGTTTTTCCTCCTCAGCTGAGGAAAACTGCTTAATTATTAAGATATTCCACATTGGTGGCTTTCAAGTGATACTCCACCTAAAAGCCATCTCTTGAGTATCAAACATTCACCCTCTGCAGACCTGATAGAGGACTGTAAAAATGTGTTTGTTTGCTTTGTGACGAAGAACATCTGTTGTAAGTACTGTCAGGCTATTAAAATAGATTCCAGTGGTGTGAGAAAATAATGCACTGCCCGATTGGGGTTAAATTTTGTCGCTATTGGGATTAATTTAAACTGATATTAAGGTGGGTATTTTTATTTCAAACATGAATTTTCATCCCTCTTCTTTAGGTTTCCTCTGGCATTATAAATACATTCAGGTTAAGTCGTTGAGTCATTGAAGCATTGAAAGGAACCTGCATGTCAGTTGAAGCTCACACGGTGAAAGAAGTGTCAGTCGAGGTGTAGGTGATAACCTGATTGATTGGGAGTTTAAGTTCAAGTGGAGGTCTTGAAAAAATTCAGTGGCAGTTAAAGTGTATAAACTCAACCGTGCCAGCCAAAGTGTCAGCTGAAGTGTAAGCGCTGAAAGCAGTCGGAGTAAATTGTGTATGAACCCTGGTGGTGTGGGTGTTGGAAGGTTTTTTTTTTCACCGGGAGTTCATGCTTAGCTGCACTACCTGCAACTGTGCGGGATGTTGGCTTCCTCTAACTGCCTGTTTCTGATCAATAGATTGATATCTGAGTCAAGGATGTTTTGCTGTGAAATGGGTTGTGTAGTTCTGTCAGATTTTTTCCTATCAGAGACAAGAAGGAAAATCCTCCCTGTATACGTGTGTTTATGTGTGTGCATGCATATGTATGTGTCTAAGCATGTTTCATCTTTTGAGACTTCTGGGTCTGCCTGTTAATAAACGTCTAATTGCCTCAAGGGTTTTCCAGCACCAGCATTTCTGCCTCTGTAATTGGCTCGCAAAGCAAAAATGTGTACGAGGGGCGGTAAGAGAACGAGCTAATGAAGACCCACAGGAAAGTCATTGATGTAATCATTCATTTCTTAAAAATGTTTTTCAGGCATTCCTAAAAGAAGCACTGTGATTAGGATCGGAGCCATTTACAATCATTAACTTCAGTGCTGTGTGTGTGTGTTTGTGTGTATGGGTATGTTGAGGTCCACTTTGTGTGTGTGAACCGATGCCTTCATTTGTGTTAAATATGTCCTAGTGCATGCACCACCCTTCATGTATGTGTGCTTTGTGTGTATTAATAACACGTCTGCATAGTGTTGCCAGTGAAGGCCCATTGTGAATACAGCCTGGCTAGACTGGTTCTCTTTCAGCCAGTCTCATCTTATACTGTCTTTCCAAGGGAATTCATTAACAACCAAGAAAGTCCCTCTCTCTCTCTGTGTGTGTGTGTGTGTGTGTGTGTGTGTGTGTGTGTGTGTGTGTGTGTGTGTGTGTGTGTGTGTGTGTGTGTGTGTGTGTGTGTGTGTGTGTGTGTGTGTGTGTGTTTTTGTGTCTGTGATAGGTGTAGAAACAGAGCGTGTGGATTCCGTGTCTGGCCTCCCAGCAGCACAATCTTTTTGTTCAAATGAAAGTACACAAAAATTCTGGCTACAAATTAAAGAGGGCTTTTGTCGCTCCTCATATGCAGATGTGCCACCCATTCACACTCAGTATGGCAGATGTTATCATTTCTTTTCTCCATAATGAATTCCCATGTCGCACTGTGCCACTGTTGCTCCTGTCACACACAGTGCATGTTAAGCATATTAATTGACAGGGAGAATGGCACAGAATGGAGAGAGAGAAAGAAAGAAAGAGAAATAAGAACGAGACATACCTGTTCGGAAGAAGGGCGAGAGATTCATACAGCAATGAGGGGTAAAAACAACACGCACGCGCACACACACACACACACACACACACACACACACACACACACACACACACACACACACACACACACACACACACACACACACACACACACACACACACACACTCTCTCTCTCTCTCTCCACACACACACATACACACACACAATCAGAGCTGCAGTGGCTGCTATGACAGAATGGACTGTTTAACATAGCATCAGGCAGTTCTCCTGAGAGTGCTTAACCAGAATACCTGATCACGCAATTACCATAGAAAGAGCAACAACAGCCTCTGGGCCCTCTGTGTGTGTATGTGTGTGGAAGAGCATTTTATTGTGTTGCTGTCTCTTTGGTAGCTGTATTTTCCCCGGGAATTGCAGTTTGGTGTGTGTGTGTGTGTCTCATGAGATTTCACCGTTTAGACTGCAGTGAGGTGCAGTAAGTGTGTGTTTTTTTTCATAATTTAACTATTTTATTGTATACTTTAGTGTATAATGGTGACATTTTTTTTTTTTTCATTGATTGCTCTGTGTTTTTGTATGTTAGGTATTGATTTTCAGACATGTTATCCTTGAAAGCTGCATTGACTTAAAGACACCTAAAATGGAAGAAATTACCTTGTCTTATGTATGAGTCATGCTATTAGTTGCTGAGGCATCAATCTCTGAACAGCTGCAACAAAACAAAACTACAGAAGACTGAGGGAACTTTTGATCAATTATGGCCTGTACACACCAATAGACATTTTTTTTTTTCTTTCTTTTTTTTTGTGTAATCAGTTACATCAATGATCGCTGCATAGCACTTAGGTGAGGTCCTGGTATTGTGCATGCTGGCTCAATGGAATAGCTTAATGGAACTGAGCCATTGCTAACGTTATCATTTTCATCTGTGCTTTTCATGCGATGACAAGTCAAAGTGTCTGCTGTGAAAAGGGTCTATTAAGTCTTGATAATATGTCTAAATGGGCCACATTGAAAACACCTGTGTAAGTGAGGCCTTTTAATTCACTTACCAAATTAAAACTCCACTTCTTCTAATAACCTTTTTGTTATTCATATCACAAAGCTGTTTTTTTTTTTGTGCTTTGGTTTGATTTGTTTACAGTCATTATACAAATGGGATAATGTGTTGATTAGAATGAATTGATTAAAATGCTAAATGGTGAACACTTCCCAGGATGAATATATTTATTTACTTGTTTTTTAAGGGTCGTGATGTTTACTGTGTTAACACCACTTTATCGCCAACCTGGGCATTTTAGAGACGGGCAAACATAAATGCAAGGACAAATCACCTCTCTTTTTTCTGATTCAGTGAAATGTAAAACGAGAGTTAGAGATTTGGAAAAGAGTGATAGTGAGGTTCATGGCCTGTGGGAAATAGAGGGGAGAAGGTGAGGAGATATTTATTTGTAGGATAGTTAAGCAAGAGGAGAATTGGAGAACTTGATGGCGTTTTGGTAAATGAGGGCAGAGACAGACAAGGAAAGAATGAGATGTAAAATGAGTGGAATCATAGATTTTGAGCAAAGTACAACGGCCTTTAGAGAACAAGTAAGTGATTGGGAGATGAACATTTTGAGATGGAGAGAGAAAGGTGATGAAGATGAGGACGAACAACTAATTTAGCTGGCCGCTGCAGACTAGAGCAAAAGAGACAAGGACTGCAAGGAGGATATATGGCATAAGAGAGATAGAGATGAGAAAGAGTAATTCATTTGAAGCTCAGATAGTGCTAACTAGGCTTTGGAAAAGGAAGGACAGGAAGAGAGATAGACATTTGTAATTAATTTGAACCCAAGGTATTGCTGCTTTGGCTTGACGAAGCAGCAAGCTCCTGACGAGTTGTTTAATTTGATGTCCTCGTCCACCGTTCATCAGAAAGGTCATGTTCTCACTCATGCTGGTTAAGTGGCTTTGACATGTGACCTCTTTTATTAGTTTTTTGTCTCTTTTCCATTTATAGCCCTTTTAAATACATTTAACTTATTGTTATTGAAGCAGGTGGTCTGACTGAGAAAAATATAGGGATACAAAAGTAAGGATCCTTTGGAAACACATAATGATTAAGAGCAGAAGTTAGTTCCTCTCCTTCTGTCTTGTATTGTCTCTCTGTGTGAGTAGAACATGTACTGGGTACTGTCCAGTGAATAATCATAGGGATCCCTTTCACTCTCAGTCAAATGTTAACAACAAAACAATTTCAATTAAGTACGATGTTACCATTATTTACATACAAATTTTCCATTTCGTAGCTATGCCCTACTATACTCTTTTCTATACAACCACACACATCCATTAGACTTCCGGTTGTTCCCTCTGAAGAGACAAGTCCAACTTCTGTGGATTGAACACTGATTAGGCAGCATTATTCGTGGCATAGACAGTCTTGCAGTGTTTACAAGTGATGGATTGGACAGCAGGGGATCTTGGGTTTTTTCTGTGGACAGCTAAATCCAGAAACTTGGGAGGAAAGTGCAGTTTCAATCTGGATTCAGTTAATGAAGTGAAGAAGAAGTCAGCAGGTCGCTATCACATGCACAACATGGCTTTAAATGCCATATTCTAAAGATTGTGAAAGTGCAGAAAAAAACCACTTTCATCCCTCTGAGAAAAGACACTTTTTTTCATTAAGAAACAAACATATGCAGCACTGCAGCACCATTTACATCCCAAATAATAGCACTTTTGTGATCTATACGTCAAAAAATACTGCGACAATGATTGATTTTACATTTGTCAAGTAAAAAAGCAAATGCAAAGATTTAAATGGAAGCTGTAACCAGAGATAGACAGATGTGACAGGTGCCATCTTGGTGCCATACTGTGATAGTGACAATGCTTCGTTAGGATAACTGATTACATAACAGATGACATTCTGCCCGTCCTCTATCATATCAGAACAACATGTGTCTTAGCCGTAGAACAAATTGCTGACTAATTGGCTGACTAAAGGCCGTGACTGAGGAGAAACTAATTTCTCAAATAGATGAGCAATGCAACTGTGAGCTTCTGTGACTGGTCCAGACCATTATAGGGGGATTTTGCCGCTGCAGGTGATGATGAATCCAAGGACCCATTCGCGAGGGTGGTAGTTAAACTATGAATTGGTGATTAAGAGGCAAAAAAATAAACTTGTTTGAGATGAGTCAGGATCCAGGCAATGTCACCTTCTGTTTGCCTGGGAGGGCTGGTTCAGCCATTTGGGGCATACACACCTGTTTCTTTATTGCGAAATTCTTATTCACTGACTCGAAAGCACATTGAGATTGAAAACCAAAAAACTGAAGGAGACAGAGAGGGTACAGAACAAGCCTCAGAGAAAGATGAATTTACTGTCTAAGGAAAATAAAAATAAAGAGAAGAGAGGTAAAGGAGGAGTGAAACTTCAACCAAAACTGTAATGGAAACAGAAAAACTGTAAGTGGAAAAAGGTCCCACGGTTTGTATGCGCTTTTAGTGATGTCCAGCTCTGATGCCAGTTATGCTTACTGAAATTGAAATTGAAAATTTAAAAAAAAAATGTAAAATCTGGGTTATTCATAGAGGGCAAAGGGCAGAGAACAAGAAAGGGATGGAGTCAGAGAGAGGCTTTTGATGCTCTGCCAATATTGTTCAACTGCGATGCCGATGGATGGCATTGGAATTGAAAGAGAGGGATCACAGAATCCCAAAGGAGGAAAATCCCTAGCGGGCGAAAGCTGAGACCTCTCTGTATTCCTGTCATGGTCGAGGGAGGGATGAAGGAGAGTGAAGAGGAAGGAGAGGGAGAGACGGAAAGAGTGAGGGATGGAGTGAGGAAGAGAAGTGGATGTCATGTGATAGAAATGATTCCACGCACTATTCTACAGTATATTCCCCTGTCACTAGAACTCATATTCACAGTCACTGAAGCCGCCATGTAATTCACATTGTGAATCCCTTCCCCTCTCTCTCCCTCTTCTCTGTATTCATCTTAACGTCTTAAACTCTCCGCTGTCCTCTGTCCCTTTCTGTCCGTCTTTGACTTTGTCTCAGTGCAGCAGCGATTTGCATTCCTTCTTTGGTCGCATGAAAAGCAAAGAAGAATATTTTGGTGCAGCAGAAGAGAGCAGAAAAAACAAAAGTACATAGAGGTTAGAGAGGGGAAAGGAAAATGGGGGATAGGTGATGTGAATCTGTCTCTCGTCTCACTTTCTCTTATCAAACAATACTGACTAAGCAACCAAGTAAGGCACTGTTTTGCCTGTCTCGGGTTTCTTGCTAAGAGAAAACCTGCAAGGAGGTGGTTCAGCTCTTTTAAATTGAGCTACCCAAAAAAACAGAGACAGTTCATCCTAAATAAAAAAATATTTCCCCCCATTGTCTGTGGTGCTCTCTATCAATCTAGATTGTTTTGGTGTGAGTTGCCTATTCTTGGAGATATCGGCTCTCCTTCCAATATTCGTCATCCATGCAGCACTCCATAGCATAATTTAACAGAAATGGGAGCAAACTTAAGGATGAAATTAACGAAAGAGAAATAGTAAAATAAATGAAACGAACTATGAATGAATGTTTGAAATTTAATTTCACTCCGGAAAAAGAGAATATATGAATTTGAACTTCCTTAGTTGATATTAATGCCCTCTCGGTTACTTTCTCCTCCTCTCTTTCTATCTGACTAACTTTCCATCCATCACTTGCTTAACTCCTCTACATTTCTTCTTTCATTTGACACCTTCCCTCCTCTTTTTTTCCATCTGTTCTCTTTGAGCCAAACTGCAGTGTCCTCAATTAGTAAATGCTGACACTGTTTTAATTATCTATGATATTTAAGAGCAGGCCGTAATTGAGTTAGAATGAATTAATAATGTGTGAGTGTGTTTTTGTATGTGCGTCTCAGTGTTGTGCAGTAGCAATCTGTCAATGCAGATTATGTATTGTTGGTATAAACTTGTGTTTTACATTGCCTTGTATTGTATAGTGTATACCAGTGTACTAATATGTGTGATAAAGTGTGTGTGTGTGTGTGTGTGTGTGTGTGTGTGTGTGTGTGTGTGTGTGTGTGTGTGTGTGTGTGTGTGTGTGTGTGTGTGTGTGTGTGTGTGTGTGTGTGTGTGTGTGTGTGTGTGTGTGATCCAGGGCTCCCCCCTTGTTAGTTTTGATAGCAGTTATGGCTCTGCCTCATAATCTTTTACTGGAGCAGTTTTCATCTCTGTGTTCGCCTCTGAAGGGATTGGGAGGAACCAATTGCGATTCACTTCACCCAGAGAGTAAATGAGAGAGGAAGACCGAATGAGAGGAGGATTTAGGGAGGGACAATTGCTATGAAAGGTGGGAGAGCGGAAAAATGAGACACATAAAGGATATACTAAGGATGATGACAGATATATGGAGGGGGAGGAAAGAGAGGTGGGTAAGATGGAAACAGTGAGGAAAGAGGGATGGAGAGAAATAAAGAGAACGAAGGAGGGACTGGAGGTTTAAACCTAGGGAGAGAGAGATGAGAGTGATGGATGGAGTGAAAGATAGGAGAGAAAAATGCAGAAGTGAGCAGATGGTGGTCAAGGGATTGAAGGAAGGAGTGAGTGAGTGAGTGTAATGGATAGATGAGTGGAGAGAGAGAGAAGAATCAGTAGAGCTGTAAATAGATTCGAAGGTCCCGCAGAATCACCCCAGAGACAGTGATGGAGACAAATCGAACAGGGCATTTTTCTTCTCATAACTATATCTCATTAAATCAAATTATGATTTAAGCTACCACTCCACTCACTTAGGAAAAAAAGTGTACGCCCAAAGAATCACAATTTTAGAACCACTTATTGAGTCAAGTTACTCCCTGACCAAAACAATAAATCAATAAGTAATCCAAATAAAATCCAAATAAATTAATACCAGATAAGAGAAAATCCTGCCACACTTGAATTTTATCAAAATAACGAAAATAATTTGAAAGTAGTGAGGAAAACACAAAATTTAAATAAGTTCTGAAATGAGTCAATTAATCAGTTAATGAAGTCTACCAACGGTAATTAATTAATTGTTAAAGTATTCTTTTAATTAGAAATGCCACTTGTTTCTTCAAGCTTCACATATATTTTTTAAAAGTATGTTGTTTCTATATCTCTAAATTTAAAATGATTGGACTGCTGGTAGGTAAAACCAAACAATTTACAGACGTCACCTTGGGATTAATGAACTTGGTAAAATGATTTTCAGCGAGTTAATTAGTTACAGCTTTGGTTTTGATTGAGCTGTAGTTGCACTTTGCTGTTGCTGCGACAGAAAGCGGAATGAGTTATTGCCATGCTTAAGTCTTAACTCAAAGTTCTAATTCTAAACCTTAACTGTGACGTGGGTTGTGAGATTGTACAAGGGAAATTAGAAAATGACTCTGTTAGGCGAGTCTGACAGCACCAACAGCTATGTTAAGATGAGACAGGACTTGTGTGAGCTTGCGTGTGTGTGTGTGTGTATGTGAGTGTGAGTTAAAGAAGTAGAAAGAGAAAGGTGCTGTTCTTGCGAGAAAGATAGAATAATACCTGCAAGTGACCAAGAAATAGTTTATTTGCATTTCAGTGTATGAATAAGTACAAATGAAAGTCAGTGTGTGTGTGTGTGTGTGTGTGTGTGTGTGTGTGTGTGTGTGTGTGTGTGTGTGTGTGTGTGTGTGTGTGTGTGTGTGTGTGTGTGTGTGTGTGTGTGTGTGTGTGTGTGTGTGTGTGTGTCGTTTTTAATCTATTACCAGACAGGTGCAGTCCATCACATTAGAGTTAAGACCAACCTTATTAAGATAAGAAAGGATGAGACAGGCCTGAAGCCTGTGAACTACAGATAAGACCATACAGCGTCAGTCAACGTGTGCACACATATGTGTGTTTGAGCGTCAGTGAGGCATGTGTGTGCGCATGTGTCGTAACACGCCACTTAGTATGAAGGGAACCAGTGATTAGTAACTAAGTGGCTTCAAGTCTTTGGTTGTGAAGTTTCTCATTGGTCCACTGGGGTAAGCTCTGGCATGTTCTTAATAGGCAGCTGTCCTGATGAGGATGACGAAGCAATTAAAGCTAGTCTTTTCTGACGGAAGGTTTCCTGGCGTAATTATTAACGGACTTACAGTCTGTAGGGAACTATAGGTTTTATTTGCCAAATCCAGGAAGGATGATATGAGATGCAGAAAAGTAACCTTGCCATAAGTAAATGGTCTGGAAACAAATAATACAGCTCAAAGAACCATAGCAGTAGGTTTAAGCCTATTAAGTTGTCAACCGTTTTCAAAACTCTCGTTGTTGCGGTGGACAGTGATGCTCCGACATCTGAGATTTAATAATAGGCTGCCAAAAAGCAATGCCAAGTGATATAACACGTATGTTGGAAAGGACAATGTGAATTTGGCTGTTTTATGCATTAAAAAAAGGTGTCCATCCTCTATCTGATTGATAAAGCTGAGATGTCAGGCTGTTCTTGAACGCACCGTCTTTGTAATCAGTCCCTGCTCACAACTGGACAACAGCAATAAAGGCAACGAGCTGCTCAGTGTAATGGATCACCTATTTCAAGCAAGATTTAAGTCTTCGCAGTCGATTTCCGTTGCATTCTGAAATGAGGCAACGTCTGATGGAAGACAGAAAAAAAATCCAATCTCCAGTGATAATTTGAAATGTACATATTTTATATTTCATGCACAACTAATGATATATTCCTTTAAAACTGTAAGTTCTGAATGGGTGATCCCATTTCCTCTGGGATTTTTTCCTTACATTTTTTGCCAGCTTTTCATGTCTGATCTTGGCCTTTTGCTTTACTCTACCATTCTGTGATCATGGAAAAACGAGAGTACGTATGTACACATCTGTCCATCTATCCAGATGGGTGATTTTATTCGCCTGGAGGGTAAAATTCATTGAAACAACTTTGCTTCATAGAAAAACCTGGCAAGACCTGTTTTGTATGCACACACGAACACACTACATACACGCAAACATAGCCATCATACTGTCTTTGCACATACACACTTTCATGCACACAAGTGGCCTGTAAATGTTGCTGTCCCCATCAGCTCATAAAGACCTGGAGAGGAGATCCAAGTAATCAGTGAACATGCTGTAAACTGGAGATCATCCTCTGAGTGTGTGTGTGTGTGTGTGTGTGTGTGTGTGTGTGTGTGTGTGTGTGTGTGTGTGTGTGTGTGTGGTTTCAGACACAGTGATAACTCAAACAGCGCTGGGACGAGTGGAGAGACTGCAGTGGCATACAGCTGGCATTTTATGGCACCGCAACACTCCTCCTGGCTTCCTGACTCTCTCTGTGTTTTTGCCGTCTCACTCTTTCACTCGCGCGTCTTCCCTTCTGCAAAACAGCTTTCATGTATTCTGTTCCTCTCCTCTTTTTCTCTCTCTCTCTCTCTCTCTCTCTCTCTTTTTCTGCCCACACCCGCCCACCCTCTCCCTCCCTGGTCCCCGCTTGATGTCTTTTGAGGTTGTCTCTCTCTGTCTGACGTTTTGCTGTCTTGCACACACTGGTGTCATGCAGCTTCTCCGCCATCTTTTCCTTTTTGCTTCCCTTCTCATTCCCTTTTTCCTCCCTCCGTTTTTTTTTTTTTTTATGTTCCTCCTCGTCTTTATTTGCCTCTCCCATCCTCTCCCCTCCCTCTTCTCTAATCCCCACCTCCCACTTTTTACTGCGAGGCGTCAGGGCTCTCCAGTGCACAGTGTGAATACTTAATGAATCTTATGTCTTTTTACAAGCCTCCGCCCTCACTCATTTCTGTCCTATATACGTCTCTCTCTCTCCCCCACCCCCCCGCCACTCCTCTACCTGTCTCCCCACTTCAGCTCCTCTCTTTTTCTTTATTTACTAGCAAGGGGCCATGTGACTGGTAACAAGGAATAAGGGCTGCCAATGGGACCCCAGAGGAAAAATAGGGGGAACTATTTCCTCCTTTATTTATGAGAAATCAGTGACCACTATGAAGGGAGAGGTTGTGTGGGCTTCTTTCACAGCACACATTCGGGGACATACAGTACTTGAGATGTTAAGCTAGTTGATTGGGGACAGATTCTCAAATTTGAGAGAAAATTGGTAACAATTTCACCAGAGATGCACCGTGTTTACACCTGGTTTTAACCTGACCGTGTGTGTGATACCCCTACATTTCTGTGTGTCTGTGTGTCTCCTGGTCATAGCTGAGATAGATTGCCTATCAATTGTTTTGTGCCGAGGAGAGTATTGCTCATCCTGCTCTCATGTGTCCAATATCTTCCCTGATCATCCTCCATTGATTCGTGGCTGTTGCAGAAATGGCCCGGGTCATGTGCTTTCCTGTACCTCAAGTCTTCTGATAAACAACCTTTACCCAGACCACCAATAACCCTCAAAATGACTTTCTGATCAAGTTATTGATTTCATTTTGTGGCAGAATCACTTGACAGAATGGTCGGACCATGGTTGTGTAATGAGTCTAAGGTAAAGGCATCACAGCCCTCTGCCATCATGTATCAGGTAACAATCTTGTCATTTTCCAGCATCAGTGATGGTGGTTTTCCTGCCTCTTCCTGTTCCCTATGACACTAAATTGAATAGTGATCCAATTGATTTACTTTTTCGCTCCATTTGATGATTTTTAATACCTCAAATCAGGGTATTGGCCAATGACAGATACTGATCAGATACTGGTTCTGTGTCTTCCCCAATTTGAAACCTCCTTGCATTGAACTGATCATTCTTTAATTATTACTTCATCACAATAGTTTAAAGCTAAGAGTTACTTTTTATGTAGTGAGTGATGCTCACTGTTAAAAATGGGGCTCTTGTGTGAATTGCATTTGATTGACAGAATACAAACTGCTGCAATATAATGCACAAAGGATTTATGTTGTTCTTGGCCTGATGTAACTGCATAATGTAAAGGTAGAATCACAAAACAATTTAAAACAACAGTGGCTAATAAGGAGTTTCCATATGGAGTATCAGCTTCAATCTGAGTCGCTGCTTTCCTAAAGTTAAACTTGAGATTTGGATTGTTGGGGGAACAAAACAAGCAATTTGAAGATTCGGAGAAGATGTGATCTTAATTTTTCCAATCACTGTACATTTTATAGACGAAATGAATAGTTAATAATTGAAAAAAAAATAGAGTGGATTGATATTGAAAACATTTGAAAACTGTAACATGACAAGACACAGAATCACTAATGACAGAGACAACATGATTTTCCTAAACAATTTCAGTGATTGAGTCTCTTCTTCCACTGCTATCTTAGTAGCATCATGAGAAACTATGGACACTCTATGCATTTCTTTTATTGAACATAAAGATTTGGCCTCCGAGCAGCTCCCTATTGTTGTCATTCTTGCAGCTGAAGATTATACTATTGTTGCAGTCATTGTTAGTCTCTCTGTGTAAGACGGGTGTCTGCGCTGTGAATGCAAATGAGAGTGTAACACTGTCCCTTATGTCAATTATGCTGATCTGTTTCCTGTCAATTTTAACAAGTTTGCAGCAACTGCTGCAGTTGGGTGGACAAAATTATCATTTTTCTTTTCCATGTTGTGCCCACACAGTCTTTTATTCATCCGTCTTTGTCCAGCGGCTATTATGTCTTGAAAAGTCTCAGAGTTGGTCTTTTTGCTGAGTTCCATCTATTGTGTCTTGATGGAAGTGCAAATGCAGAATTTATTAAGTGTTGCCAAGTTTCCAAAAGTTGTCTCGAGTGCCCAGTGTTAAATATAAATCTTGCTCTCCTTGAAGTTTCACTGCTGGGTTGATTTCAAGTAGACTATAATGAAACGTTCGTTGGCATTACCACACATGATCCTATTTGAGAGCACTTAACAAGCCTTCATCTCCTAACTTTCAACTCATCCAGCACTTTTAAAATCTATTACAAAGTGACAGAATCCCTGATTGTTTTGTACTGTCCTCATTAAAGGACTTGGCAAAATCCAAACTCTTTTTTTTTTTTTTTTTTTTGTTTCGCCAAGCTGGACGAGCTGCTAGATGATCTGTCATGGGCATACAGACAGATTGCTTCCAAGGCATCCTCAAAGGACCCCTTGTGGATGTCCGGCTAGATTGCCTGCGGATCCTCTGTCATCTTTGTAATTGAAAGAGAAACAGTTGATACGCGGCCATGTCGAGCTGTCATACGCCTGTCTCTCTGTTAATGTAATGTTAATAGAAGGTTAGCCTCTGGAGAAAATACCTTCCAGGTCTGATAATGCTCCATCCTTTTCCTGTGCTTGTGTGTGTGTGTGTGTGGGGGGGGCTTGATATGTATGCACTGTATGTATGTTCGTGTGTTAATCTAGATTTAAAGTGTTTACTGTTTGAATATCATGTATCATGCATGTTCGCTCCCTGTTTGTTTGGCATTTGCATTCAAATGTGTGCGTCACCCCCAGGTCAATACTAAATCCCTTCATGATATTTTAGTACCTGGATTTACAGGCTGCGTGTTGACATATAGTGCAAATCCATAATTTGTTAACAATTGCATGTCATTGTAGCTCTGTGGTGTATGCTGTAGCAGACCAGTGGTTCTGAGATAGAGTAAGCAGTGCTCGCTTATATATTTATTTGAAATTGTATGGGTGAGGAAAATACATGCAATTTTCTCCCTCCTCTAAATTGTTCCCTCTCTTTGTCCTCCTCCTCGACTTGCTCTAATGTGCTGTTATCATGAAGGTGAAAATGACTTCCTATGTCCTTCCTTAGTTCAGTTTCAGTTTTTGTTACACCGAATTGGAATCATAATCATTTTTTGAGAGCCACTGCTTGACTTTCAGTTTATTGCTTCATATATTGGTGATGGGAAGCACAATTTGTGGTGCATCGAATGCAATGCTTCGCCCTGGAAATCGGTTTGTGGAGGTAGTAATTTATTTTATTTTATTTATTTTTTCCTAACAAATCAGCATCTGAGTGTGAATGCTTTTGCCTCTACATTTCTCAACTTCTAAAATCTCAAGTCAACTCAAACTTTCTTTTTTTCTGAACACCACGATGCCCTGCTGATTAATGAATGCGAAGCAAACATGGGATGTGTTTGATCAATCAATCAATCAATCAATCAATCAATCAATCAATCAATCAATCAATCAATCAATCAATCAATCAATCAATCAATCAATCAATCAATCAATCAATCACCAATAAATATTCTGGTGCCGCATCTCACTATCAATGTATATGGCTGTTTAAACAAGCATTTTCTCCTTTAGAAAGCTTTTTATTTGTGATGTAGCACGCTCCCTAAAGCTTAATAAGCTTATATTTCTTTAAAATGTCAGAATTTCCTCTGACGTTCATGGGAGTGTTTCTTGTTTTAGGCGAGGTGGATTGCCGCTATAATATGCAGGGGACCTTGCTTTTTCTTAGCCACTTAAATGACCGGCTTAACGGAATAATTAATGTTGGAATCCCTGCACAGACCATCGGCTGCCCAACCAACTGCTAGATGTTTTAATCTAACTTTTATTGGGTTAAGGCCTGATGTAACATTAATTCAGTAAAAAACAAACCTTGGCAGGATCGAAGCTAGAAGATGTTAAAAAAAGAGCAACAAATTGTTTATTTTCTGACTTAACCATCTACTCGTTTTAGCTGTAAAAATGTTGACAGTTGGATATTTGTCCACTAACACTAAAACAAAATTCTCTGCCGAGGTGTATTAGAAACAGCTCGAGGAGAACGGCTTGAGAGGCAGATGTGGTTTGACAGAATTACATTAAGTTGAGGTCAGGAGGTTATTGAACATACCTTGAGAGGTGCTGGTTGCTCTGAAAGGGATGGATGGAGGAGAAAATAAGGGATGGAGGATGGAACTGGTAAGAGACCAATAGAGAGGTAGGGTTTGTATATAACATTTGAAAAAAGTAAAGGATGAAAGAGAGGATGAAATACAAAGAGGAAGAAAAACTAAACAGCAGCTGAAAAAAAAGGTCATTGGCAATGCACCATTGAGCCCTTGTTTTCCCCTGTTGCCGGCAGTATTTTTCCTCTCTTAGTTCCTTTCTGACAGCTTTAATCAACACAATAAGGCTTGCTGAGATTTCATTATGGAGCCTTGGCCGCAAGGGCCTTTGAGGGAGGAATGGATGGATGAAGAATTTCTAAAGAGAGGAGGGCTGCTGAGATTGGGATGGAGGGAAAAAAAGGGAGAGATATTTGGTTGATCGAAGTAGAGAGAATGGAATGGGAAAGGTTGATAGTAGCAGAAAGTGAGAAAGAGGGAGGTTTGAGCCAAAGAGAATGCTGGGAGTATAGACAGTGAGAGAGGAAAGATGAATATCCAGAGGGAGGAAATCAATGGATGGGCGCTGACATGGCCGCAGAGGAGAGGGCTGAAATAATGGTGTTATGTGGCCACTGATTGGCCCGAGCAGCATGGGGGCGCCCAGAGGAACAGATCAGTCTCACACTTCCTGGATTACGGGGTCAAGGGGCACCCAGCAGAGAGACAGATCCCGTTTGATGAAAGGGAGAGAAAAGAAAACAACATCACCCCAACCCCCTGGCTCTCATACAGTACTCACTCCTACAGTATTTATGGACCTTCACAGAGTGAAAGAGAATGAGAGAGAATCACAACTTTACCTAATTACATTGAAGCAATAAGAATTTGATGATTACTCATTTCTTTAGCACAGCTCTTCTTCCCTCAGTATTCATCTAGGTGCACAGCTATGCAGTAAACTAACGACACCTCAAATAAAGGTTGGAAACAGCAGTTTGCCCTCTGATTGAAACATGATTTTCAGCTGATCTGCCATCACTTGTGACCCGCTGATCGGTTTCATACTTCAGATTTTTTGCCTGCATGATAATTTAATAAGCCTAATCATGATAGACACTAACATTTTGAAAATAACATTTTTGGCGAGAAGTTTATATAAATACAGTTGCTCGTGGAGATGTTTTCAAAGAACAGATATTAGAGAGGGAATTTTAACCTGTATAACTTCCTAACCCTATCTCTAAGCAGTTCATAATACATCATTTTCCCCACAAATAATAAGTATTTAAATAAAGATACAATCATTTATTTCCTAATAATTTGAATTGTGTTTTTGTGCAAATAACCACTATAGATTACAATAACAAAGTAACAGGATAACATGTCAATTTTCGATGGTTTGCATTGACTTTTAGATGGTTGAAATACATTTTCTGGAAGGTGGTAAAAAAAGTATTAAAAAAGAAGCCTTGCTGTCAATAATAGTTTTTAGAAAGAAAATCTGAAATAGTGTATATTTTACATCAATAATGCAACATTCATACTATTTTATAGAATTTGCCCCCTTACAAGCCAAGACCCCACCAGATATAGCATTAATTTATCTCGAGTGAAAAAGACAAACCAAGACTCAGCTTTGACAGGAGTAAATCAGAGTTAATCACAACATGTCGCAATGACAAAGCCTGAAACATTGTCTCATTGGCCCAACAGCATTATTCACCCGTAATTTTACATTACAATATTCAGAATCAGAATCAGAAGCTGTTTATTGCCAAGTACGTTACACATACAAGGAATTTGGCTCAGTGATTGATTGGTGCGTAACACAGTGCAATTATATAAGACACAAATGTACAATAAAAAATGGTTAACACAACACAAAGAAAAACTTTTGTTCCTTTTCCAGACCCCAGCGGCCCCCACACACTTTGTTTTTGTATATTGTTAATGTTCCCCTGGTCTGAGCTGATCTTTGTGTGTCATATATACAATCATCTGTCTGTCTGTCTTATAGACAGTGAAACAGAAAGATACAAAGAATGATCCGAGAGATTTCTAGTAACCCAGGAGAAAAAAAAGATAGATTGTCTGCCTCTCTCTCAAATAGGAAATCTAATAATGTGAGTGTGTTTGTGTGCAGGTGTGCATGTGTTAGAAATCTGCAGGTACAGCAATGTTTTTGGAGATTTTGTTCTTGGTCTCCAAGGGGAACTACCAGCTGTTGGAGCCTTTTTATGAATATTGACTCAATATCTTCAAAAAAGAATAGAGTCAGTTTTACAACCGCATAATTGTAATGTTCATTTCCATGACAAAATTATTCAAATAATGAAAAGAGGAGATTGGTCTATAATAATCCTCTCCTCTCCTCTCCTCTCCTCTCCTCTCCTCTCCTCTCCTCCCTCCTCTCCTCTCCTCTCCTCTCCTCTCCTCTCCTACAGGGATCTCTCAATGATGTCTATTCAGGGTTCAGTCATACTGTTTTAACTCCTCTCTTAACTGAACTGTAAAACCATCACCGCCGACCCCTTTCTCTTCAGCTAACATGCTCGACTGGCTGCGGTTGAAAGTGTGAAAGTGTGTGTGCACATGTGTGTATATGTTTTTGTGTGTATATGGCAGCTTGTTTATGTCCTTTGGTTTAAATACCATTGTGTTTTTGCCGTGTGTTGTTGGCAGAGGATGCTTTTTTTGTGTGTGTTTGTGCACGGTTATTCACCCAGAGTATATTCCTGACCCCTGTCCCTGTTTGCCTGTGACACACTCACCTTATCAAGTACTAAGTAAATCAGAGCCAATAGCCTGTGCTCTGTCTCCCTACCCTTTTCTAAAGGCCGTGTGGCATGTGCAACCGAGCACTCACTCGGAACACATACATAGACAACCAAATGTCATCATATCATCAAACAAGCAAAGCAAAGCGCAGCTGTGTGAGTGTGTTCTGTACAGTTTATCTGTGTATCTTTCTAACTATGTTAATCTGTCTCTCTAGTCAGGTGTTTGCCACAGAAAAACAATATTCAAAATGTGTTTAGCTTTAAATATATGCACAACAATGCTTGCTGCTGAGGGTAAGGAGTAGACAGACAAAGTCAGAGCATAGTTAGACAAACACAAATATAAACTTTGTAGCAAGGTACAAATGGTGCATGTGGAGGGGGAGGGGGGGGCATGAGTGAGATAGTTGATGTGCAGTGTGATACTGACTGCATGAAAGGAGAAGATGGAGGGATGGGTCAAGAGGAAAGACAGAGGATAGGATGCTTTTAAAACCTCCCTGGAAGTTTAGGAGGAAACAAAAAGGAATGAGAGTGAAAGATAAACAACTAATGATATAGGGCTTTATCAAATAGTTGGAGGCATCGGAAATCCATTCATAACTTGACATTTGAATTCTAAATCAAAAGTTGAATGCTGCGCAGCTTTCTTTGCACATCTATTAGTAAACCTGGTATTTCTGCATATGGAAGACAAAGATCAGGCTACAGTGGGAAAAAAATGTATTAAGATTGTTTCCACTCTGTGCGTTCCAAATAGTCTAAAAGTCAAAATGTATAAAACAAGAAATTGTATTAATTTCCATAATTAAAAACTGTTTTATTTTTAACAAAATATTCTGCTTGATTGCACATTTGATTGCGTTTTTGCCATTAAAAACTGTTTGCGCACATAAAAGGAATCAAACACCTTCTTTAATGGGGCACTCAAGCAGCAATCTAAAAGCCATACCAAAAAACTTTTTCAGATTTATGATGACATTAACTACAGACTACAGACATTCAAAGCTTCATTCTTAAACCTTGATTGAGGCTTTGAATGCAAAATAAATTGCATGTTGTCCAGCCCTATAATGATAAAGATAGAGAGAGCAAGACGTGTTTGACAACAACTAGGTTCCTTCATCAAAATTGATTGGGATGGATGAAGCTGAAATGACGGGAAGAGATGAGGGAAGCTTAAAGGATTGATTTTCAAACAGAAAAAAGTGCATGTTTGGTAGGGCAGGGTGTTGCTATTCACCACAGGGTTTGAAGGAAAAGTGAGAGAAAGGGCAAACCTAAGACAACTCTTCACAGCCCTGCTTTGTGATTTATGTCTTCTGATGGACACAAACTCGATATATTCATCCTGTATTTTACATATTTCAGGGGAGCCAAAAAAACACATGACTGTGGTAGTGTTAGTGCTTTTTCTAGTATCTAAGCAGCAATGCACTCAGCAGGGAGAACACTTGTAGCGGTTAAGAGTAGAGAGTGAGGAGTCAATCAATGGCAGCATCAAACAGGCAATAAAGGGTGTTTTTGAGAAAGTGTGAGTCACCGCAGTCGCGAGAGGTCCTTGAGCATGCAGCCGTTAATGAGCACCAGCAATTATTATGCAGTTTGGTGCAGTGGTATGCCAGATTAGTTGAGGACAGACACAGAGAAGCCTGGAATTTCTTTGTGTGCTTTATTTTATTTGCAAAAAAGTAAAATAGTAGACAAAAACAAAGAGTTCCACCAGTTCTCCATGCCGGCTCTGTTTTTACATATGAATTGCCCAGAGTTTTAGCACACAGACAGCGTCCAATATTTTCTGTAGTCTAATGAGCAGACACAACTGTGGTGCAGTCGGCAGTGGGTTTGGATAATGGAAAAATACTTTACCAAGAGAGAGATTTGGCAGCCTTGCACTAAACATTTGCATCACCTTCTTTGCTCTTTATTCCACTTGTTTGAGACATGAACTGAGCAGGTGCACAGTGCAAGCTCAAATCATCATAATCCTCAACACCAAAATTGCTCTGCTGCATTATTGCCACTAACATACCCCTGCTTTCCCCTTACTTAGGTACAGTCAAGTTAAGGGCATGCCACCAAAATATCAAATCTTGGAACACGTGAGAAAAACCTTTTATATGTCTGTCAGAAATGTCACTTTAGTGGCGTAAAGCTGCTCTTTGCTCCATCATGAAAATGTAGCCTTCTGATTGATGTAAGTCTATGCAGCACAGCTTTAGCTTTTTTTTTATCTTGTCGTTGAAGCTTTTGGCAGTAAATGCTGCAAGAAGCAGAGGCAAAGGCCAACACAGAGCATGTCAATACCTGAAGAATACCTCATGTGCAAGATATATTGATCAGGTGAAATCTATGCGTGGGGCTGAGTTGGCCAAAGCAATAGTGCATTCACAGCACCTGGCCAAACAATTAGGCATCCAGGTGATGGAAACAGCATACTGTATTGGATTAGTACCCTTTGACATGAATAGGGGAATGCTGATGAAGCAAATATTAAATGTTGTAAATGTAATTAAATATAGTTTACATCATTGAAAAAACTGGATCAAATCAACGTAATTCAATTTGGTAACACATTGATCCAACCTACACATATATATTTTTTTAATTTTCATTGTGGTAAGCATAGTAGTAGACATATTGATTGTAAATGTCAGTCACATTTTTAATGCTTGCAATTTTGCTCCAACTCCAGGAGGATTTGTGATGAAAACTATGTGGTGTCATGCACATTATGCTAAGGGGAAGTGGGTAGGGGGTGCTCTGCCATAAACAGGATTGCATTAAATATGGGGTATAGGATTTATATTAGCAGACAACCATTAAAGTGGCAAGCAGATGAAAAGTGACTAGAGACGTAATTCTTAATGTTGGACAGCATTCCCACATACTATAATAGCTCATTGGTTGCCAATAAATGCCTAGAAACAATAGTTACAAATCCTGGTTTTGTATAAAATCCTCAAGGACACGGACAAAAATAATAAACAGCCCAAACTAAATATGACATAGTGGCAAATAAATGTGTGCCACAATGTCACCACTCCATGCATTCACAAATAAATACCTGCAATCCTATTAGATAAAGGGAGATCTTGCCAATATTTGTCAAGCGCCCAAGGTGTTGCCATCCAACCAATCAAACCATAGTGCTACATTAGCATAGCCATTAGCATAGCGCACAATAGCCTGTGTCAGTGTCAGGTGTGAGGGCCTGTTGCAGTGCAGACACAGGCATAAACACAACCCATAATGTATTCATAGGCAGCCAGGCTTTTTCTTTTCACTGCCGTTCAGACATCATGTTTGCCCACACAGATGCTATCGGCCGCAATAAGCCTTTGTCGTCATTGCTTTACAAAAACCATAATGTCGCCCATATATTCTGCTCATTGGCAGATTCTAACAGGAACAAATTACTGGCTGAAGTTTTCTATAGGCTGGCTGCTTGGACGCATGTGGGCTATGTTGACTTTTCGATGAAGTTCATATTGAATATTTTATCTATGTGTGAGTGTGTGGATATTAACACTGTAATTGTCGCTTACAAATGACAGTCAGCTGTTTGCGCACTGCTGGGGGACTGATTCTGTTGATTTGGCAGAGATAAATATTGATAAACTGTTAAACAAAATCTGTGTGTACTCAAACACAACTGCTGTGAATTAAATTTCTGGCCGTTGTTGTGGTACAGCCTGCCTGAATGACTGGTGGATTTTATTTTGGGAAAGATGGATACAATTTGTTACGGTCTGTTTGTTTGTGTGTATGTGTTTGTGACAACATTTAGAATCATCTTTTGTTGGAGTTATTTAACATATGCAGAAACCATGCTCCATCAGGTACTGTACACTGCACATGTAAAAAAACTCATATGTGTGTATACTACTATAAGCAATATTTACCATTCTGTCAATGTTGGAGAATATAAGATAATGCATTATAATGGGCCTTAAGTTTGTTAGCTTATTTCCCTGCCATGCTAAACATGCGGATATCTCTACGGACATAAATTACCACATCTTCTAAACGTTAATGTGTTATGTCATATGTACATATGAATATATATGACACAGGAGATGGTTAAAGAAAAACAAAGCAGCCTTTTTATTCCGATGTATAAATAACAAGCATAAATAATCAGAATACCTCCTGTTTTTAACTGTAAAAACTTTAAACTTAGAGTTCCACCCACTTGTTTGTCAATAACATAAAGTCTGCATAGTTCACATGAGTCAACATAAATAGGAAAACCCACATGCTGAATCTTTGGTTTATCTGAAGCAAATATAACCTCCCAGGTCAAATCTTTTATTATCATCTAAATATCTCCCATTCAGAGAAATGATGTCAATATTCAAGTTAATGCAGAATAATATTAAGTTTGAATTGATAATATTTATATGCATATATTCACATATTCCTACAGTTTTGATTGTGGGGAAAAGAACACTTGGAAGATAAATTATTTTTTATTTCTAAGCTGGATATGTTAGATCATCAGAAAGGTCAAAGTAAAGGTCAGCAGTTTCAGTGACATTTTTGGTTTTCCATTCATCCGTTTCACTGTAGGGAGTGTCACGCCACAGCAACACATGGGGGAGATGGAACAGCATATCAGATCCTTGTTCATCCTCAGTGCGTGTGTAGAAGTTTTTTTTGAAGTGTGTTAGTTTATTCTTTTATGTTTCGAATGAGTGTTTTACGTATTTTAACTGTTTTCTGCTATCTTCATCTGTCTTGAACACGTTTTCCTCTGTCTGATTACATACATGTAACATTTTTTTTTAATATTTGCTATATATCCGTATGACTTTGTGTTTATTTATGTGTGTGTTTTTGATCATGTGAGATCCTTCATCCTCAGATAAGGCGTGGGCTGAAGGACAGCAGGGCATCTCAGCTCGGGGAGTAACAGGCACCAGCAGGGATCTGACGCACTCTCTGTGTGTTTGTGTGTGTGTGTCTGTGTAAAAAAAAATAAAAAAACAGCACAGCTGCAACACATATATTCACACACATGCACACACGCACACACATAGCCCTATTCTGGGGGCACTGCTGTAATTGGATGTCTGATTACTGTCAGATAGTGTGTGTAGCAGAGAGAAAGAGAGAGGGCGGGGCGGCATAGAAATGAAAGAAAATTCTCCTCTCAGGGCAAACGAGAGAATGTTCGCAACAGTAGAGTAGAAGAGAGAGAGAGGGAGAGAGAGAGAGAGAGATGAGGGGGAATAGAGAGTACCAGACAGAGAAGTGGTCATGTTCTCTCTTTGTGATCTCTGAGCTTAACATTGACCTTGTGCTTTTTTATCTGTGGCCTGACATCCAATCATCCCCTTGCTTATCTCCCTCCCACCTTGCCTTATTCTCTACATCTTTTCATCTCTCCATCCTTTTCCTCATTTCTTCCTACCCAACTTCTCATCCTCCTGATTTTCCTCCATCTCTTCCCATCTCTTTCCATCGTCCATTCACAACTTATCCTTCGTTTCCCCCCCTCCCTTCTCCTCCATCTCTTTCCTCTCATCTGTCCCATCCGACTCCACCACCAGTCCTCCTCCGTCCAGCAGAAAAGCCAGTGGGATTAATTTGATTGATTGGAAGTATCGGTGATCCGTGACAGGTGGAAGAAGGTCAGGCCACTCACTGGCGACATTAACTGACTTACCTCCTGCCTGAGGACTTGCAGAACTAGTCTTGAGTTTCACTTGTCCACTCTGACCATAGTGCTCATGCTAAACTGGTCTATTTGAAAGGTTACTGGGCCTGGAAAGTAGCCTTTCCAAGTCTTGAACAGATTTTAGGAATAATATGAACATTTTTACTCTCTGTACTTCTGGAAAATTGTTTACAAGTATCTTTTGCAGAAGTATAATACCCTCATTATGCAGTTCATTATGTAAGAGACAGTGAAGACACGCAGGAATCCAGACGCAGACCACTTAATGCTGTTTCTTTTTAAAAGTTCTGGAGAAGCAAAGAAGGCTCCACTGATAAATAGCTCAAATACATGTGCATGGTTGACAAAATGGCTCAGCTATAGCAATTACTGAAGTCGCATGTGTATTGTTACTGCCCTATAGCTCACAGTATCTAAGTCCTCCTCAGAGGAAATGTCAAACGTTTTCTTTATGTCCCATTTAAAGCCACTAGGTGTGCAAAATAAATGTTTATGATTATAGTACAAGTTAGTTATTTAATGTGTTCTATATTGTGGCAAGAAGTAAACTCAGGTGACTATTGCAGTAATTACACTTTCATCTATGTATTTTTTATTTAGATATTTAATAATGGATTTCAGGTACTATATATTTTTAAGGGATAAACAACTACAGAAGAGGCTGGTTTCTAGAGCACTGCACATAAACATGTACAACCAGGTTCTCTTTCTTTCTCTAATGCACATACACCTGACACACACACACACACACACACACACACACACACACACACACACACACACACACACACACACACACACACACACACACACACACACACACACACACACACTGCATGCACAAGGTGTCCACCCATCTCCACTCAGACCTGAGCATGTGCTGACTTCAGCTCGACTGCTTGACTCCTGTGGTGAAGAAAGTCCTGCCACCTCACCCCCACTCAGACTGCACAGGCACACACACACACACACACACACACACACACACACACACACACACACACACACACACACACACACACACACACACACACACACACACACACACACACACACTTTCTGTGGGATGGTGGGCAAAGTGAGCCGTTAAAAGGCAGAGATCTTCTATCTCTCTCTGTCTCCTTTTCTGTCTTACTCACTCACTCTCTGTCTCCCTAGTGTGTGTTTTGTCTTTCTCTTATTTCACTCTCCCTGCTCAAACCTCCAAATCCCCCCCTCTTCTCATTCAGACTCTCTATGTCCTTGCATCTTCCATTCCTGCACACACACACACACACACACACACACACACACACACACACACACACACACACACACACACACACACACACACACACACACACACACATACACACAGGAATAATGTAAGATGTCTAGGTTTGTACAACGTCCAATCTGTTCTCTCTGTGCAGTACTGGAGAGCGGAACAGCCTGTCTTCTATGTATATAATACATTTTGAGCAAAATTCAAAGTCCTGTTCACTTTGTCGTTCTTCTGCCCTGCAATTTTAGCACAAAAAGATTATATTGACAGTCAAATGTTGTCCTGTTTTTAGCTCTTCGAGTGACATCACAACATACTGATTGTCATCAGCCTCTGGGTTAATGGAGAAAAAACAAAACAGGATGGTATAATTTTACCATTTTGTCACTGTATCTAGTACGGATGCATGACATAAGATGTCTATAGTAATAAATAATTCAGATCGAAAAGCAGGAATGATTGTATCTGCAATGGTCACCATTGCTATTACGTTTAATAATGCAAGTGAAGTGCAGATAGATGGTAAGGGTTATCAGGGTTATCCCCCTTTTTTTTTTTTTTTTTTCCACATTTTTGCTTTATTAAGGGTCCCATTACAGAAAAAGTTTACACAGTCATCTTTACTTAGATACTTTTACAGAAAGATCCATCTCTTCAGTATTTTTCATGTAATTATTGAACTCAAATTATATTATACCTCTTTTATTAATAGGGTGTCTGGTTTAAGCCGTTATTTGTGGATTTTGAATCTGTAAGCCCAAAAAGTAGTTAGTCCGAATTAAGGGTAATTATGTCCTGAAATGTAGTTTATAATTGTCTATAAATCATACGCCAAAAAATATTTATTTTTTAACAGACCCAATACCTGTGGTAGGTATCGGCTTCCTGGAAGCCACAATTACCTCCAGTAGCAGGAGGAGTCTGAGGTGTAGACTTCTGAGCAGGTGTGATAAAGGCTAGAAATTGTTTCCATGAGGTTGAACTTGATATCCTCCATTGAAATTCACAATATCTTGGCCAGACTTCCTTTGAAACTTAGTCTTTTCTTTTCCCATTTTTGTTGTAGTTGGTACTTGATTTTCTAACCTCCTGGAGTCCCTTATATAATCCTGAATCTACTTTAAGTCCCAAATCTGTATTATCGTGAATAATGTAAACTTTCAGTACGTTATTCTCAAATGCCTTTCGTGTCTCTCACATAAAACTATTTATGTGATGGCATACCTGAAGTAATCTAAAAGCCATTATTATTTAACCCGTGATGTTTTTTCAATGCCTTAATGTCATTCAGTTTCCCCTGATTGCAAAAT
Organism: Anoplopoma fimbria; assembly: GCF_027596085.1. Classification (NCBI taxonomy): domain Eukaryota; kingdom Metazoa; phylum Chordata; class Actinopteri; order Perciformes; family Anoplopomatidae; genus Anoplopoma; species Anoplopoma fimbria. Next base: position 10,844,408 of record NC_072471.1, on the reverse strand, counting down.
TGCACCCTATGAGGAAAGGTCCCCAGTAGCCTATCCCTTATAGCTCGCATCCAATTTGTTTGGGGTAAGGGTAACGTCATATGGCACCATAAATAATCAAACTTTCATTCATGCAAAAAAAATGATTTATAACCAATAAATATTGGTCTTTATTTATTTATTGACTGCCGACAAACCTAAACACTACCCTGTAAAAACTCGTAATACATTTAATGTAGTTTTAAAAACATATAAGTGAATTTTTATTAATTATTCATGTACAGGAATTATCAACAATTACAACTTCTTCTGCAGCTGTTTTTCTATATTATCATATATTATCTCTTTATACAACAGCCTCCACTCATGGGTGCTCACAGGATATGTACTAGTTGGTGACAAAGGCATTAATAAACACTCATATCTGCTTACAGTACAACTATGATATAGTTTGTTATACCATATTTATTACAATTATTTGAATAGCTTATGAATGCTATATAGGGGGTCCAAAGTAAAGTGTTCTCCAATTGGGAAATTTTAAAATGAAACATACTAGTTGATGAAAAAAAGTGGCAGGTGGCATCCCTGTTTCTAATAAGCTTCATGGTATTGCTTTTAATAATCACCTGTGTAGAATTTTAACTTGTGTGATCTTCCCTTCTTTGCCTAAACCAGTTGTTTAACATTTACTGTTGATTCCACTGCCGTCTTAATGCAGAATCCACGAGAGGAGGATTTCTGAAAATGTCTATATTCATAATAATCACACAAAGTAGATGCAGACTGAAGGGTAACTCTAGTGGCTATTACTGTATAAATAAATTCTGCTATAATATACTGAGGCAACAGTTTGACTTAGCTTTGTAGAAAGATACCACAAATTATTGTATTTTGTCTGAGCACCACTTGAAGCATTTTATTATGTGCACAGTAGATCATTGCAAATATCCAATATCCACTTGCTGATGCAAACTGCTGCCTCAATTTATACTCTGATAACCCACAGTGCCGTGGAGGCATCGCTCATAATTTTCTCAGTGTGCAGTCAAACCATGCTAATCGGACAAACATTTACCAAAAGTGCGTTCAATTTCTGTAAACTGAACCAACTTTGCCCATTTTCCCTCTCCCTAATCAGAGTTTAATTATCAGCGAATTAAATCAATTTCAAGCTGAAGTCCATTATGGGCTCACAAACGCTTTTCCACCTCAGGCTTTGTTAAGGTCTGAGCAACATCTTTTTGGGTTCGAGTTAGGACCATCTTAAATTTCCAAGCCCATTTGAGAGTTTAAGGCCTGTCCTTTAAGGCATGTTTTAATAGGAGGATGTAAATTCCCTGGGACAGCATTTCCGTGGGTGTTGTCAATGATTCATTAGCAAGCCTGAGGACAGGTTCCACTTTGGGGCGAAAAAACTGCAGAACACAATATTCACTGCACCACATCATCCAAACCCAAGTGAAGGAGAAAAAGAAACACACCCAGCATGTGTTGGGCACTTAGTTATTGGAGTGCACACAAATACATGCAAGAGCAAACGCTCATCGGTGAGAATAGAGCACGTGTAAGAAACCACACACACATTCACACAAACATAAATCAGTGACTTCAAAGGCCCAAGCTGCAGTGCCTTAAGTCATGAACAAAGTATAGAGAGGTAAAGGGCAACTTTTAATTTTAAAGCAGTGCTAATGAGGTTTGGAGAGAAAGTGTCAAAATCATTGTCGTGCATGCGTTTGCTTTATGTTTGTGTGAGAAAACTCCAGTAGTAACAGTTCTCTGGAAGGTGTTTCTATGGGGATGAATGCAGTGGCCGTTTTTTTTTTTTTTTTTTTATCAAAGAAATGTTCACTAAGCAGAAAGAAAAATTACATTTCTTCATATGTGGGTTTGTTGGGCACACAGAGCCTTATTGGTCAAAGCATATTGAATGTCGTGCTTGAATGAAAAGGTGTGTTAATGTTTGTCTCAGAGTTGCAGACACACACACGCACTTCAAAGAAAGAGTGTGGTGGGTGACACAGCTTTATCTTAATGGTAGAATGATTAAAGGCAGGCACCTAGATTTCACTACCTTCCTTTCATTCTATACATCACTCACATCCAACACAGATATATTCATACAGGCACGTAAACACACATGCACACACACATGCACGCTCCATTGGAGGTGGCAGCCAGCTTTAAAGTTACTCTCATTACTCATCCTGCAGGAAAACCACATCATGTCTGCGTGTGTTCAAGCCATTCTGCCCGTATTACTACATTACAGGATGCAAGGATGCAGGGTGGGGTGTATCCGTGCCTGTGTGGGGTGCTCCTGTGAGCTGCATTGAGTGATGCAAAACAAAGATGAAGAGGAAATGAGTTGTAGGGAGAAAACGGATAACTTGTGGGTTTACCTTCAAGCTGAAGATGATGCTGCAGTGGATAAAACCCTGCCAATAGTCAGTTGTCTGTAGCAGCTCCATGGTCCAGGATTGAGATACAGTTGTTCCATGCATGTAATTGTAGTTCTCCAAGTTTCTGAGAAATCCCAAGCTTTCATTTGTGGCTGCATCAGAGCACTTTTTTATTCATGCGTCTTTGTACGTTTCTCACAGTTTTGGTTTTTCATTTTGAGACAGAGAGAGTGTGTCGTGCCATTCACTGTACACTCCTATACGAGATATGTGCTTAAAAATTGAATTTCAATAAAATAGAGCACTTTAATTTTGTTATTTTTCTCATATTATTTAAAGGGTCTCTATATGATACTCAGAGCATTAATAGAGCAACAAAAAACAATTTTCTCTGTAAAGTTATAATGGAGTAATGTCTATCTGAGCAGAGAACAAAGTCACTCTCCCTCTGTGTGTGTTTTCATCTTAGCTTCTCTGTGCTTTGCTGACATAGCCGTGTTAGTGCATAATAGTGCACGTGAGCTGTACATCACTCATACGGCGGTAACAGCTGATACAGCGTCATTGCAGAATAGGACCAAACCTCGTGTTCCCCCTTATGTGAACACTGTCAGCACTATTGTGGGTTTTTGCATTGAAATTGCTGTTAGCACCGTTACCTGCGAGACGCCGGCGCCATTGAGAACCTTGTGGAAGCACTAGATATGCAATGAATTTCATATTTAGCACCTTTTTTAACACTTTGGAGATCGCTCCTCTTCCTGAAATGTTTGACAAGCTGAAGCTGAGATGAAAATGACATGTACAAGGTACTACACAATAGTAGTCAGGTTAATAGATGCAATGATGTAGAGAGAGGAGAGTATGCAAGGGAAGCAGATTGTTAATTAAACATTTAGACAGTGTTGTTTCCAGTCCTGAAACAGATTGAATTTAATCTCTAAACAGAATGGAGTTAATTACAGACTATAAGAGTTTCATTTCGAGAAGCACTGGATGCACTTAACATCCTATTTATCATCACAACTTGCACCCTGCATCTTTAACAGCTGCAGTAGGGACAGACAGTTGCAAATGCACACTCTCACACACACTCTTGCACACACACACAAAAAATCATGCATTTGTATAGGACAACTCTATGCATTCCAGCTCATTGTTTGACCCCTACAAACATGCACAAGCTTCACACCCAAACTCAGATATTAATACAGAGGCACAGACATACACACACACAGACACACACACACACACACACACACACACACACACACACACACACACACACACACACACACACACACACACACACACACACACACACACACATTCTCACACGTACACACAGAGATACACACATAAACAAACACAAGGATTTAGAATTCAGTCATTCTATTCCAAATTGAAGCCTCAATAATCAGGTTATTAGAGATAAACTGAGAGCTCAGTGTAGCTGAGCAGATGAGGAGCCCATAATTCAATTAGCCCATTGCAGATGATTGTGCAGCAGTTGCTAAATTACGTAATGAACTTGCTTTGACTGTGATCCAATATGGCTGAGAAAATGTCTGACTTGTCTCACATTAGTATGCCTGCAGTGTGATATATCTCTAAACAATTATCCAAGAGCCAAATTATGAGCCTCTGGATTGTGTTGTTGTTGGTCGGGGAGAAGTGAAACAGTTTTTTCCGGAACAAGCGATGCGGTCGCTGACAGTTGAAAATCATTCAACAGCTTTTCACTTATCATTCCTCTGTGATCTACTGATGCCTCTGGACACACTCTGTTCCTGGTATCATTAGGTGTTTCGGGTCTTTCAACATCATACACCCTCCTCCAGGAAACCCAGCCGGGGCTGATCAGACCCCCAGCTTGTGTCTAGATGGCTAGCTACTCTGACTCCATGGCTCCCCTCTTTTGAGCCACAGCCATCTTGAGGCCCTCTCTGCGGCTTCAGGGTGGTGCTGTGGATGGCTCTCCTCTTCCTCTTTTCCTCAATGCCCAAACTGCTGTAGGCTCTGACCAAAGAATGGTTTGCAAATCCCCTACACCCAACTTCCACTGGGAAGACACCTTGCGCTCCGTCCAGCCTGCTAACATTTGCTGATCAGTCCCATCTACTTGGAGAGCTTCCTTTCAAAGGCCTCTTCCAACTGATCTTGTCCTGGGACTGTCAGCTCCAGCAGCACAGCTTGCTTAGTGGACTCAGGACAAGGACAATGTCTGGTTGCAGGGTGGTGGCTGCAATAAGGCTGCAGAACTTCCGCTGTCTTTCACGGTCCATCAACAGTTGCCAGTCCTTGGCCGAGGTCAGGATGCCTGCAGATGTTCTTTTGGTTGTGTTTGGATGCCTCTGGGAAACTCTCTGAAAATCGTATTTCAACGTTTTCTGAAAAGGTTAGATAATACTGACCTTTGACTGCCAAATCATGTGATTACTGTTCTCTTTATTCACATAATAATAAGTATTTGACGTCATGAGTCACTGTTTCTGCCCTGGGAAACAAACCAGCAGCAGAATTGTCATTTAATTTGGCCTACAGAAAGCTTTCACACCTCGTCAGGTATCTGAGATGCAGGTTTTTTTTAACCACAATCAATTCCAGAGTTTGTAGCTCAGAAAAACACTTTTTCATATCTGACCAAATGTCTTTCTCGTACTAGTAGCTCTCCACTCAGCTTGCACAGGCAACACAAAAGCATTGGTTTCAAAAATAGCTTTGGTATTATTGTCAGCCAGACTTTTGGTATCCATCTCTATTTTCCGATCAATATCTAGTTTTTAACGTGAAGCAAATCCTCTGTCTGAAGTGTTGTGATGTGCAAGGGTTTTGATGTTTAAATCTCTCTCTTCCAAACCCTCATTTTTATTTGACGACTTCTACTTTAAATTAATTGTTCAGTGAGTGATTTAAAAAAAACAAAAAAATTGAGAAAAAGCACGTTGATGTTCTTGCTGACCCAACCTCACAGCTTTCCTTTCAAAGGATCGGCGAAAGTGCGCACTAATAACTGACTCTCGCTTTTAATGAGCTGCTTCTTTGGCACCATCAAAGAGGAGAAGTGTTTTTGGGGGGTAGCAGTGAATTTGGCTGCAAAAGTGACAGTCAGGTGCAGAGGTATAATTTGATATTGTCTTCATCTGGGAAGTGTGTTCTCCATGGGGACAGTTATGGATGATGGGGAGGAAGTTATAAAACAAAGAAAGATTTCACTTGTATACTGGTCTAAGGACAATGGAGAGATTGCAAACATCAGCACTTCTGTTTGTGTATGTGTGTACACACAAGTGCCTTGTCTTCTTATAATGTGCTATATGGGTGTACGTACACTAAAGTGTAAATCAAGTTGGTGATTATCCTTGAGAAATCATTTCAAACATCCAAGTCAGTCTGGTTTGAAGGGTAGATGCGGGTGCCTGTACAGATTCTGTCACTGTCGTGATTATCCTAGAGAGGCTTTTAATCTGAGGCTAATGAGTATTTGTTTTGTCACTCATGCACGCTGGTGTGCGTGCGTCTGCATCGGGTAAGAATGCGTATGTGTGTGTGATTAAGGGGAGTGATATAGTGAAAGCGACAGACTGTACAGATGTTCAATAAATGGGCTAGAACAGGCAGGGAGGAGAGGGGACATCATTCACTCTCCCTCACAACAAAAAAAAACAAAACACGGATAGGCTCAGTCTTATTGTGCAAAAGGATAAAGCAAATGTAATGTTTAACAGGAACATAATCCTCACACGCACACCTTTACACCGTGAGCTGAGCTAATGAATGTCAGGAAGCAGAGCTAATTAACAGAGCAGAGCTTGAATATGGAGTTTGGATTAGTGCAAAGATGCCATGTTGGGTTTTGTGAGTGTGTCGGTGTGCATGTGTGTGTGTGTGTGTGTTAAAAGAGGAGGGAGTGAGAGTCATTCAAAAATCTTCCATTTTCCCCCTCCCTTTAAACACTATTTGTTTGTTAGTGTGTGTAAAGCCAGAGAGAGAGAGAGAGAGAGAGAGGAAGAAAGAACCATGTCAACAAATACCTCCCTCATTATCACTTATTGTGAGTGAAATAACTAATATTGCTGTGACTGCCATTCTTGTCATCCTCCACAATAAGACATAAAGGAGTGTGAATTGGGTGCAGCTGATATTTCCCATAACTCACACCGAGCAAAGTGACGTGATTCATCATCATAATTAATCTATTAATCTTTTACCTTGTTTCTCGCTGTTTTATTTCTGTTGCTATCAACACCTCCTCACTTCAACATGATTTCAGTTTCACCTTTCAACATGTTCTCTAACTTTTCTATTAATTCCTTTGCATCCTGTCCTCCATTGCTGTGTATCTAACTGTTCAGCTCTTCTTCGGGTGCCTCAGAACGGGTCGGCGGTTCAATCCCAGGCTTCTCAAGTCCATGTAGAAGTGTCCTTGGGCAAGACACTGAACCCCAAATTGTTCCCAATTGCTGTGCTATCGGTGTATGAATGAGCAAGGATGAAAATGAGTTTAGTCCTGATGTGCAGGTAGCCTTTCATCTCCTCCTCTCCATCATCCTCTCTTTTTTCCCTTTTCTACAGCTTATTTTTCTTTTCTGTGTCCATCATTTTATCATTCCTACTCCGTTCTCTCTATCTTATTTCCCAACTGTAATGTTCTACCTTGTTTTCCTGTACTTCTCCTCCGTACCTTGTCTCATCTCACCCCAAATCTCAGACTCTAGTTTTATAATGTGTTTTGGCATGAATGTTTAATATGGTAATATGTGATCCTCATATATTTTACATAATGCTTGTCTTATTGCTTGTTACTGTGGTATGTTGGCATTCCCCAAAGTTGAATTTTTGATGTTGGCTGCTGCTGTTAGACTAGCCATCCAGTTAGTCTTATATTTAACTCAAAGTGCTGACGCTGCTGGAAGTGTAAAGCCACATCTCTTTCACACACAAGAGGAAGTGTTTGGAACACATTTTTTAAACTGGGCATAGGCCCTTCAAGGAGGAACAACTACATTTGAGTGATGAATACAAAATGAAGAAATGCAAATCACTGACTAAAATATTGATAATTCATTCCGTCCCTCTTTCTTTCCCAGGTGGTGTGTGTATTGCCCAGTCCTTGAAGATCCCCAGGGAGCCCAGACCAGGGGAGTTTGACAAGATCATCAGACGCCTGCTGGAGACCTCCAATGCCAGGGCCGTCATCATGTTCGCTAATGAGGACGACATACGGTACGTGCTATGCACTTAAACAAGCACCTCCGCTGCCACTGCTGATCGTTTCTGTGCTGCCTTCACTTCTACATATGGTTTAGCGACATATTCTGCTGTTTTCATTATAATAATCATGTTACGATATCCACATACGATAGCCACTTTGAGTTAAATGCAATAATGAAAACTGACTATTCCTTCAACATAAATATAAGACCATTGATGTTAAACTACTGATATTATAACAGAAGTAAAAGTTATAATCAGAATGCATTATCAGTTGAATTGTCCTTGTCCTAGATCCTTTTTTCAACAGGATCCAACCGGAGCCCTTTTGGTTGTTCTTTTCTAACCTTAATAAAAATACTTTAATTATCTGCTCTCTTTTCAAACAGACGGATCCTGGATGCAGCTAAAAGGAACAACCAGACCGGTCACTTCCTGTGGGTGGGTTCTGACAGCTGGGGGTCTAAAATCTCCCCTGTGATTGGCCAGGAGAGAGTGGCGGAGGGAGCCATCACGATTCTCCCCAAACGGGCATCTGTAGATGGTAAGAATGTGTGAGGAAAACATAGATGCATACACTTACTCCTTGACTATATATCATAACGTATAGGCTACTGTCAGTAACTTAAAACAGATAATGTGTGACCAAACACTTTTGAAGCTGCCATTGTGTGTGTGTGTGTGTGTGTGTGTGTGTGTGTGTGTGTGTGTGTGTGTGTGTGTGTGTGTGTGTGTGTGTGTGTGTGTGTGTGTGTGTGTGTGTGTGTGTGTGTGTGTGTGTGTGTGTGTGTGTGTGTGTGTGTGAGTGTTTAAAGTCTAATAGATCAAATTAAGGGGACAGGGGGGAAGACCAGAGAAGGAAAGTGAAATACACACATTCCCTGACTCTTGATCCGAGTGGATAACAAGTTTTTGCCATTAGGCCAGGGAGGATATCCTCATTTGCTCCCTGTCAGAGATCCCTATTAGATAATTGACTCCTGGAGGGACAGAGACGCGACAAGATATGAACTGAAAGTCAGGGCGAAGCGGCCTATGTTAAGGCTTAACTGAATTAAAGTCAGCTTTAGCTGGTTTCACATAAAGCAAAACTCTATGGGGTCTTGTGAGTTGTGAGTGAGATGGAACCAGTGCAGGATTAATGAAGAGTGCATACTCTGCATTAGCAATTTATTAGGTACGATCTGATGCAATATAATCCAATAACCATGCAATGGATTCTACTTTTGTGAAGCTTAAAATAGTCAGTTTTTGTTGACACAAAGTCATTGAGTTGTTGATTCAACTCTAATGTCATTTTTCAAAATGATCTTTTTGATTAATTGAGATAGATAAGCAAATATTATATCGTCTCTCATGCAATATTGTTATTATCCCTCTATTTCTGCTATAGCCGTGGCCGGAGGTATATATATTTTTTCCCCATTATTTTGTTCTCAGGGATGCCCATCAGTTTGTTTGTACGGATATAAGAAAACTGAAAGACTGGTTTCAGTATACTATTAATCGACTACATAGACATATATCCATCTGTATGCCAGTGCTTCTTTCCACATTCCCATTTAACATCCATACACCCCTATCGAATATATTTACCCAAACACACATATAGTCATACACATACATACAAACATAAATACAAACAGGCACCAACACACATACAAGTGTGTACACAACTGCTTATACCTACCCATATCATTCCACACAAAACAGAAAACAAACTAAAGAAAAAAAAACACACGTTCTCTATTCTCTCTCCCTTATTTTTCACTCATGTACCTGTATCTACCCGTACAATAAATGTGTATTCTGTCCGAAGATTCAACATAAATTGTCAGTATAATAAGTATTACAACATCTGATTCACCCACTGTCATATTTATTCCATTCACTCCAGTTTACCCAAATTCCTTTATATGTTTTCATCTTAAATGTGGAGAAGAAAGTCAACTACTCCATCTTATAATTTCTCTTACCTGTCCTTTCTATAAAGTGTATCATCATATGTCATTTATAAGGCAGTAGTTTGAGCTCCATTATAATGAGAGGGTTTTCTAATATTTTCTTTCACCACATTTACGTTTCTGAGGGTGCATTTTATTAAAATCTTTAATTTTAACGACATTATAAAAAATACACGCATTTCCCCAAATGTCACACTTGTCCTTTAATCAAATAACCATAGGGACTGTTGCCCCAGAGAGTCCCGGGTTCCCCAAACAAATGGCCACTTGGTGGAGATCATTGTCTTTTCTCATATATGAGACCTAAACTGAATGTCGTTTAAAGAACCTCACATTACCATAAATGCTTTTTTTTTCATGAGCATCACATCTGTGATCATGATGAGAAGCATGTGATCCCAGATTTGCTACCTGTTGAGCTGCGCAGTGAGTGAACCCACTGTTCCCAGCAGTCTAAGTGGCAATTGCGCTGCACAGGTGCACACAGGACCAATTTCCCTGACAGCAGAGGAGATAAATCAAGGCCGCTCTTGTCACCTTTTACAGCGAGTCTGGCATGACACCGGCTGTCCAAGTCAGTCTGATAGTCCCCGGTGATTTACCCATCCTCCATGGTATGTTTCACATGCACTGGGTTGCCCTTAGCTACAATCCCAGTGGTGTTAGAAATGATTAGTGAAGTGTAAATGCTTCTTTCTAGTCATCTAGGGGAATACCTGAGGTCCATAGAAACGGAAAATAACTCCTGCTGTATCCAAGTAGCCAACACACCACAGACAATGTTAATAAAATAAATATGGCAATAGAAAAAACATCTTCTAAAAACCCTGTTTTTCTATCTTTTCCGCAACAACGCAAAAAAGCTGTTTTCCCAATTAATGGTGGTATGAATATTGTTATCTCCTTCATTTCCCTCTTCTTTTAGCCATCTCTTTATCAAAGCCTGCCATTCTCTGATAGGTCTTTTCATTCCTGTGAAATAGAGAAATATGTATTTCTCCTTTCTGCTTATTAAATTGGACAAGTAGCCAACATAGACTGTGGAAGCTCAGTCTAAAATGTTGGCTCCCCTTGCTCTCTGCATCATTATTTGATAGGCGCTCCTAAACTGGATGGCTCTACAAGAAATGGCTCTTCAGTCATACTTGAGATCCATAGGCTATTCATAACATGCCTTTGAGAGTCAAAGTGTAATACATCGCCATAAACATATTTTTTTATTACACTCAGTGGAAAATAATCTCTTAACACCTTACGCTTTTGTGTTCTCCTTTTACATAACACCATTAAACAAGATCTTGGTGTTGTAAACAACTCAAATCTAGGTTTTTAAATGTATACTTTTTTTTTTTTTTACAGCTTTTGACCGGTATTTCCGTAGCCGATCGCTGTCCAACAACAGAAGAAATGTTTGGTTTGCTGAATTCTGGGAGGAGAACTTCAACTGTAAGCTGGGTATGCATGGAAAACGACCCGGCAGCCTGAAGAAATGCACAGGTAGGACACCACACTTATTATTTTTTACTTTAAATGAGTTGCTTTCCACCATTGTTTCCACCACTTGGAAATAAAAAAGATAAATACAGAAAAACTCAAAATGACTGATAGCCCAAACAAGCGATTGCAGAATGTACATTAAGGGGCTTAGTTTGGATCGCTCCATAGTACAGACAAAATGTTCCTAGCTGGAATGGGATTTTAAACTTGTAACAGGCTGTCACAAATCATTTGCCAATTTGGGAAGAGGTGTTTCAACTCAAATGCTCCATAGAGGATTGTTAGTTTTACCTTCTAATATATCAGGCAGGTAGTCAGTTCTAACTGCTCTTCTCTCATCCCAGCACCACAACAACCAGATCCTTGCATCTTGCTCAGTGCCGTTCTTCTTGTTTTGTTTTATCAAGGACTAGCTTAAAAGAAACCCCCTAAGTGCGGCTCTATAAGCCTTCTCTGACATTAAACAGCAGCCGCAACTTTTCCACAAGATTGAAGTCACCAAAGAAACAAGTTCACACTAAAAAGCAACCTGTCTTTCTGTTATTGTCCAATTAGGTCAGCCCACAAAAATCGGTGCAGATTTATCACGTATATATATCTCGATGTTAGAGAGCACTGGTGGCTCTAATAAATACTCTTTAAGCACAGATCCCACTCGGTGTTAGTCTCCAAGTAGCAATACAGCTCAACAAGAACAATTGCTTGTGTACTCAAAGTTAAAAGGGAAATTAAATAATCGGTGGAGTCTGTGCTTGTAAGTACGGTAATTTAGTCTCCTCCATGTGAGTCTTTATGTGTGTGTAGTTAGAGTATGTGTGTAAACGTGCTGTAATAGGCCCTTCTTATTGTCAGTTCTTGTTTATGCGATGCTTATGTAATGTGTGGTTTGGCCTTAATTTTGCTGTTGTATCAAAATGCTTTCAGCTTGTTTTTTTTTAACACAAGGCCAAGCACCGCTGCTGATGAGTTACATGTGTGTTTTGCATTGTGTAAACATGTGTTTGTACATAATCTAGACATGGCTGTGTGTGCACTTTCATTAATGCCAATGGACTTCAAATGTTTTAATGTCCATGATAAAGAACCCAAAGGCTTTACGGTTTAGGTTCTGTATGACGTTGTACTGCTGTGATTGAGTCTTTATGTTTGCGTGCGTGTGTGTCACAGTGAGTATCCCCAGGCTGACACCCGCCATTAATTCCCATAATTAGGTTTGTTAGGTCTGCGACTCCCATTGACCATCTATTACTACGCGTGGCATCTGTGTATGTGGGCGTGAATGAGTCAAGGGCCCTGGCCTGTAGTCGTGCGACAAAGTCCATTAATTCCAAGTGCTGGGGGTTGCGACCTCCAAATCATCAACATAGAAGCCAATCAGCAGCCTGCTGCTCAAGGTCGCCATGGTGACACAGCTGATGGGAGGATGAGGAAATGGGTGTGATTATTGCTTGTTATTGGGCAAAGAGATGCATAAATAAAAACAATGGCAAATAAGAAAACTAACTGCAAGAGGGGTTAGGAAATGATGTATGGCTGCAATATTATTGTTACTTTATATTATTATTATATATTGTTTATTTATATATTACTTTGTCTAAAGAAAAAAATAAATAATATAAAATCATACTGATTTCATATGGTATGAAAATAATAATATAAACACACACAAATTAGAGAGGTTAAACCAATGAGACACTTTCATAATGTCAAAAGGAATAGGAAATGAGAATGAAAACAGCTCTTTCTGAATCTGAGCTCATTATGCCCAAACATAGAATAGAAATAATAGAATCATCAACCAGGTTTATTGAATACATCACAAATTTCTAACCCTGTCACGAGCAAATATGAACAACAGTAGTGTATGTTTGCCAACAGAGCCATGAAAATGCCTCTTAAGTAGAATTAGTTGGTTATATTTTCTTATAGACCAAAACAAACAACCCTTTTCTGCTCTGATTAAAACTGTAAACATCAGCTGTATTAGCTGGAAAGTAAAAAAAAAAAAAAAAAACATGAATTAGTTTTCCATGTTTCGAATGTAGGCAGAAGATGATTTATCTTTGATGTCTTTTGTAAAAAAATAAATATATTTTTTGTAATTTAACAGAAGACCTACCATATGAGCTTTATCCATTTAACAGTGTAAAATATTTATGATTGTTATCATATTGTCAGTGCCAGCATTTTTGGCAGTGCCAAAATTAGTGATCTTATGAGTGACCATTTACAAATAAAGATCTTCTACATGCCAAACATTTTTTGACTAATGCATCACCTTCTCAAAAATACAAGACTTTAGTTCCTGTGTTTCAGTCCTACCTACAAGATATCTTTCTAACTTTATTCTCATGCAAAACAAGTTACATGAAGCTAATGCATAATTTGTACTGTTGAAACAAATCCAAAAGAAAAGGAAATTCCAAGGCACTCCGACTTCTGAGTGTAGTTAAAAGCCTTTTTTTCCTCAAGCGTGGTTGATATGATCGTAAGCACAGCAGCCAGGAAAACTCAGATACTGGGATAAAACTGTTGTGTTGAAAGCGTGCAGTCAGGTAAAACTGATGCCTGAGGGGAAGCTGACTGAGGCAGACACCAGATCATAGATAAGCCTACATACACACCTACGGTACATGCTCAAAAAGACTTACATGCTCAGTTGCGGCAGATAAAATCCCAACTGAGTGCACAAGCTCTGTGTTAAATAATTTGATACTTTGACAATTCTCAAGTCACACTGGCCTTGTTATAAAGATGCTGCTGTAAACACTTATAATACAAGCTCCGTCTGTCTCTCTTTCTCGGAGACAAACACCTACCCACACACACCCACACACCTCTTGTTATTGATCCTCTAACCTAACCTCTGACACAGAATATTATTTTTTAAAGCTACTAAATTCTAAATTCAGAGCACATCTATAATTGAGGGATTGCCTCCACTCTACACTTCACATCTTCATTCTCTGCTCCGGTGGCCATTACTCCTCTTTATCTTTACATAGTAAATAGTTGTTTGCTGCTATATTCCTTCTCTGATTCTCACATTTTAAGAACAGTCTCATATTAGATACGTATTCTCAATTAGTCCATTTAAGTGAAACCGTTGTTATGAGTGAAAGGGTGCCACACGCAAAATTGAGGCCGTATGTACTGTCTCTCGACAGCTCTGAACATTGCGACGGCTGAGCTGGCGGCTTGCAGCTAACGATGCTAACAATGCCAGCAGCCCAAACAATGGCAACAGTGCTGACAGAGCAGGTGAATGCAAACAAGTACGCTAGTCGAAAATGCTAGAAAATCAAAATGCTATTGCAGGTAATAGTTTATGGAATATGGCTTTGCTCTGTCCTGTTCCCCAAATAAAACGAGTCCCTAATGGGAGTAAAATGGGATTAAAACATTAAAGGGTCATATCTAAAATCAATTACATGAGAGATCTCAAATGTGATTGGTTATTGCACTGTGATTTTCCACCTCTCCCAGGTTACAGTCAGACAATGTTGCCCACCCACCAGTGTCCGCAGGATAAATTCACTGATCCTCATGAGAACGAATGCGTAGCAGCACCTCCATATAACTCGCGGCACTGTGACTCTGACTGATCTCTCAAATCATAATATCCTACTTCTAGCAATCCACATTCCCATACTGTCGAATAGACACAGGCACAGGGGTGACAGAGACACAGACACACACACCACACTCACACACTGACATATGAACAAAGCACTTTCACACACAGGGCATACACATTTTGTACGTTTCACACACTTCTCTCTCTGGGCTCATCAATGGATCTATTCCTCCAGTGAACAGCATTGGTTGTGACAGGAGCTATAAGCTTCAGGTACACACGGAGGAATTATAGTGCAGTGCGAGCAGAAAATAAGGTCGTTACAGTGTTGGCTGTTGTTTTTTCATCTCCCGTATGGGTTGTGACTTGTGTCACTCTCTAGGGAATCATATCATTATCTTATCTTTCTTATCTTGGCTTTTGTGATCTTTCTTTATTTTGTTGCCTGTCAGTCTTAAGTCTACTTTGTCTCTGTCTGACTTTCTCTCTCCCGGTCTCTCTGACAATATATCTGTCACTTTTTTCTGCTCTCTGAAGTTCAAACTTAAAGGGACCCATTGGCATGAACACACTGAGATATTCAATATAAACAAAGCATTATATCAATACAGACAAAACACTTGCTGTATGTATTATTCAAAGCACAAAAACTGTAAATATTTAACATTTAAGAAACCCATATCTTAAATGGGTTTATAAGAAACCCAGAAATTTACAAGAATCAAATATTTATATCTGTCTCCATCTCACTCATTCTCCCATTGATGTGGGCTTAGCCAAATCTTACATTTTTCACATGGTCACAAAAACTAATCCTCCATATAATATGTGTTATATATCTCTGTAAATGTGGCAAATAAAAGCTAAATCTATAAACGACCTTTACATCAGTGCTTACACTTCAATTGTTGTGATGGGCTAGCTATCTGGGAATAGCTATTTGCAAAGCTATTTGTTATAATGTATATTTTATGCAGCTGTATAGTTTGCACTTGTATTGCTTATTATGGATGAATCTAGTGTTGCTTACTGAGTTTAATGGGTCCAATAACACTCATTTCAAATGTCTGTTCACCCTACTGAATGTGTGGAAACACATGGTGCCGATATAGGCAGTGGACAGCAAACAAAGCAATACAGAACCAATTTGCTTCGAACACATAGTGCAACTGAATCAGGAGAAATTGTATGTTAATTGGTGCAGAAATGGTACACAAACAATATTTGACATGGGCAAACAGACTGCATACCACAAAACATATTCAGTGTTTATCTAAACCACAATGTATGCTCAAGTAAAGGAAAAAACAAGATGATATCACAAAAAATGCCGCAGTAAATATTTATTTAACTTGAGGTCACCATCCATCCATCCATCCATCTTCTGTAACCGCTTATCCAGTTAAGGGTCGCGGGGGTGCTGGAGCCGATCCCGGCTGTCAATGGGCGAAGGCAGGGTTCACCCTGGACAGGTCGCCAGCCTATCACAGGGCAGACATATATAGACAGACAACCACTCACGCTCACATTCACACCTACGGGCAATTTAGAGTCTTCAATGCACCTAAGCTGCATGTCTTTGGACTGTGGGAGGAAGCCGGAGAACCCGGAGAGAACCCACGCTGACACGGGGAGAACATGCAAACTCCACACAGAAGGTTGTCTGGCCCGGGAATTGAACCCAGGCCCCTCTTGCTGTGAGGCGACAGTGCTAACCACTACACCACCGTGCAGCCAGTTTAAGGCATAGCAAGTTTAAGGCATATTTAACCATTAGCTAAGGGAGATAAAATCTCTCATCAAGGTAAGAATATTAAAGTGAACAAAGTGTGTAAAGAGTGCAAACTCTCTATGAGAAAATCCTATCATAATAGTAAAATCTCTCTGGTCTACTTCCACTGATTAGCAAGATTATACCACAGGACTGTAGTTCCTTTTGCAGCTGCCTAATGAAGGTTATGCTGTAACTTCCATCCCACTTAATGGGCAAACACAGAAGATTATCAAATGCCTCCACACACATGCGCATGAAGCTTTACATTTCCCCGTTAATATGAAATATGATTGCATGACAGAGTGTTTTTTAGTGGTAAAATTGTCTTCTAAGTCTACTAGATAATAGTAAACTAAACTTTAGAAGTCTTCATTCAATACTTGTGATCCGTGTATGGATCTACCTGTTTGAGATTCACCCAGTTACAGGAGTTAATTAGATCCTGACTTAGCTCAGCATGCCCACATTCACCCTCATGCACAAACACATGTTCACTCGCTGGAAATAGACCATATCCTAACGAGGTCGATGGGGAAGGAAAGTTATTAGGCTCACAGGCTGGATAAACTGTTCCCTCCCCTGTGAAAAGGCCTCAGGGCCCAACAGACTGGAAGATGGAGGCAAACACAGATGGAGGTGGACAATTAGAGATTGACGGGCGCAGACAGACAGACTGCAGAGGGTGAGACAGAGATGGTGACAGACAGAATTTGATGACTCTTTGCAGCATTAGCTTTTGCAGTATGTGAGATGAAGTGTCATTTAGCTGCAGTGAAATGATCCTTTTTCAGCCTCTTGTAGAAGACATGGTTAGGTGACTCTGTGTGCATATGTGCATGTGTGTGACTGACGAGATGCAGTGACACATCCATGCTCTGTTTTATGGATGTAACGTGTGCCTGGATTCTTATACAGAGAAACTTTATCAATGTGGATGCAAAACTGCTCGTTGCCATTGTAGGCAGCAAAGCAGGTAGTGCTGTGTGGTTGAAAGAATCAGTGTTAAGCTGCCCATCTACCACTGTTGAGTCACACACACACATACACACACAAACACTTGCACACTAATCCATCTTGAGCAGGTTCAGGGGACCCACTGTTCACTGTGGCCATGTCACACACCTCTCAGTTAGTGATACACACCCTAAAAGCACACCTGCAACTGGATACACACCAAAAATGATACACACAAATTAAATGAACATTCACATGCAGAGATGGGAACGATTTGGCCTTAATCATAAATCAGCACACAATGAAATTAAAGCAGTAGTAATAGCTCTCTTGGCACATTGGGCGCAGTTGAGCAAGATACAAAAACGACATTGAATTTAAGTCTTTATTGCAAATCTGTTTGCAAAAAGTTGCTAGGAATGCACCAATGGATTGGCTGCAGATGGAAATCGGATTGTTTTCAGCTGATCGGCCGTGACCCGCCAGTCTGTTCAATATTTCCAATGTTTTGCCGCTCACATTTACACACATGTTCAGTCACAACATGAAAGTTATACAAAAAATAAACACAAAGCTCACAATTTGTCACACTTGTTTGACCAAAATAAAAAGTGGAGGACAACCTCAAAACATGGAACAACTAACTTAACAGACACTTCTTATAATTTGCTCCAATGTATGTACAGAGGGAGGGAAATGTTAGACAACTTTGAAAATAAGACCTAGGTATTCAATGTTTCATTTCTTAAATGTCAAAGTACTACTAAGGTGTGATTGAGGGAAAGCTGACTTCTTACTAAATGTTCTTCTTCATTGATTCATTAATGTTGAATTCCTCGCAGCTGCTCTATTCCCATGTTCTCCTGCGTGACTGACAGCCTTGAGTGTGAAGTCCGCGTCGTAAGCGTGTGTACTTTTGTGTGTCTCTGTCAATGCATGCATCCCAGAGTGGTCCCTGTGTGTGAATGCACTCGCACATTAAATTGCCACATGCACATGTGCAGATACACACACATTTCTGTGTGCAGTGATAGGTTGTTGCCGGTTAGAGGGAACAAGTGTTGCTCTACTAATGTGATTTCACGGTTCGTCATCTCTTCAACAATACCTATTTTCTCAGCCACATGCCTCCCCTTTCTCCCCCACTCTTCCACTCCTCTCTCCCTTATTCTGTTGTTTCATTTGTTTCCTATTTCTCTCAACCTTCTTTCCATTAACCTACCTTCTTTATATTCTCTCTCATTCCTGATACGTTTTAGATCATTTCTTTCCGACCTTCTCTTGTGTTTGATCCAGTTTTCTCCCTCCTCTCTCACTAAATTTATTGTGCTCTTTCTCTGTCTTCATTTGTGTCTGGTTTTGTTCCATCTGGGTTGTGTGTGTATATATATGCTTGTTCAAAAGTGGGAAGACAGCGGCCCGCTGACATAAAACACACATTCTCTCAGCGACATGAACAAAACATTCTTGTTTATTTGTTTGTGTGAAAGCGGTGCAGAAGAGAGATTAAGAGAGGAATGGACTGACAAAAGGAAATTAAAAGAAGTTGAAGGCAGAGTGAGAGCTAGCGAGCAGAGGCAGTTGTGCCAGGACAGTGATTCAGCATAATATGAATAATGACTAATGAATAATGTATATTAGCTGTACTATCAGCAGTAATATATATATTAGTTATAATGTAGAGATGTAATATATATTAGCCAAATATGTCTTCCGCATCACATTACTCATGAAAAGATGGGTTCTGCAGTGATTTGCTCTTAATGAAGCAGAAAACATTCTCGATGCAGTCTGACAGGTCTGGGGACAGAGGGGAAACGAGATGAAAGAGGTAAATAAAAAGGCAGAAGCAGGCACCAACAGAGACCAAACATATATCGTCACCAAAAGAGTTAGGGATTCCTTCAGCTACTACTGGGAAATTTAGGTTTTTACAACTCATGTTGTTGTATCTTTGCCATAAGTTCCATCAGTGATATTAACAACTATGAGATACATCTCAGGAGTTATTTCATGTTTTAATGACGTACACTTCTACATCACTGCAACTCGATGGAGGTCATCAAAAACATGGTTTTCATGGTATGTTTAGTTCCTCTTTAAAATAACCCCCAGGTTAGCAAAACATTTTAAATAAAAACGTGAAGGGAAACTTTTGAAGAACTTCACGTTTTTATTTAAAATGTTTTGGTTTTTGGTTAATAACTTTATTAACCAGACACTTTGTTTTAAACCATCATCACAATTTACAGTCCAACAATCGTGTTCAACTGTGACCCATTGTACTTATGTGCCCACTATCTTCCTTTGCAAAAATGATTATTACCATCATTTCATTTGTGCTCATTTTAGATTTAACTCTTTATACTACAAGTATGTGTTCATAACCTTTGTGTTGATCTTTCCCTAACGTTTGTACTTTATCTATACCAGATTCCCAGGTCCCTACAATGATATATTTTTTTTATATAGAAATCATGGCACTAGCTACACAATGGTCTAATCCAGTCATTAAATCTGCCCTTTAGCCAAGTCTTTTCATATGGCTTTTCTCTACTTTCTTCTCTAAAACCTAAACATAATTTACACCGGCAACATTTCTGAGAATTGACGCTTTACTTCTTTGACTGATTTCTTCCCCCATAACATTTAAATGTTACTGACATGGCTTTTGGCACTATGCATACATACATACTCACCAGCTGAATGATATTGATATGATATTTGACATCGATTGATGATTCTACACGCTTGAAAATCAGGCACCAATTATGGAAGAAGTGGACACACACACATTCTTACAAGCCGACTTGAATCTAATGACTGGTATTTGTGCAGTTTTGTATTGACAAAACCCTTGGCTTCAGTGCACTCTTGTCAAGTCCTGTGGAGCAGAATTCCTGTCTGATGCTCATTTCCTATTCTCTCCTATTGATTATTCATTTATTTCTTAGCAGATTAGCCCTGAAGCTAGCTCAGAGCCAGACCCTGGTGTTTATAACAAGAGAACTCTGCATGTTGGGTGTGAATGTGTAAGTTTATTGTGGACATGTGAGTAACGTTCCCACGCTTCATGATATGACATGTAAAGCAAAAACGTTTTGTGATTACAATGTTTTATAAAGGGCTGCACGGTGGTGTAGTGGTTAGCACTGTCGCCTCACAGCAAGAGGGGCCCGGGTTCAATTCCCGGGCCAGACAACCTTCTGTGTGGAGTTTGCATGTTCTCCCTGTGTCAGCGTGGGTTCTCTCCGGGTTCTCCGGCTTCCTCCCACAGTCCAAAGACATGCAGCTTAGGTTCATTGAAGACTCTAAATTGCCCGTAGGTGTGAATGTGAGTGTGAATGGTTGTCTGTCTCTATATGTCTGCCCTGTGATAGGCTGGCGACCTGTCCAGGGTGTACCCTGCCTTCGCCCATTGACAGCTGGGATCGGCTCCAGCACCCCCGCGACCCTTAACTGGATAAGCGGTAACGGAAGATGGATGGATGGATGTTTTATAAATGTCTATGAATTAGGATGCAGCAGCATTTCCCTTTCCAGTCGTCTCCCTGACATATTTCAGACATGTTTGATTAATGAGACAAAAGCTATTTACACAACCTTTATGTAAATGCATTCATCACCATCTCAATTGATCTTGCATTATCCCGAGGTTTATATATAAAATGTCCTCACTTAATTATTTCCGAAAGTATCTCATCTGCATCTTAAAATGCGCCTGAGAAAACGGTGACAAAAAAAATATGTAAGGCGACAGTAGCAGAGGAGAGAATTCAGTATGTGTTCCTAATTGATGTTTAATTAAGGAGCTTGTCCAAACCATTAGTCTGTCTGTCATCCGTGGTGCCATCAATCACCCTCGGTGTAAAAACCTGGCTGGCACACTGGTCCATGAAGGCATCCATCAAGGCAGTTATCCAGTCAGCATTCTTCTATCAGCCTCATCTCAGCGCCTTAATGTATGGTTTGTGTTTGTATTAAACACAGACAGCTCTGGCTTTACTAGGAAGCCATTGAAGCACATATTTCAGGGGTTCCAATGGCATTAATCTCATTATTCAGCCCCCTGTGAAATAAAACGAGAGATGTAGGGCATGGCTTTAAGTTTTGGGCCTGAAGTGTTGGTTTAGCCTAACATCATGAGCTTATACACATCATAAGTCATGGTTTACTACAGGTTGCTACAAAGACACCACATGGAGACCACAATAACTATATTTGGTCAGCTTGGGGTGCATTTGTTTTATGCTACAAGTTTCTAATATAGGTGGAGATCCTTTATTTGACTGTTGGTAACCTCTTGCTTTCGAGTTTTGAACACTTCTTTACATGAAAAAGCCAAGGGGAGACACAGGTTTGTGACTTGAACATTGATCTCCAGCTTCAATAGTCGAAGTGAACATTAACAAGGCACTTGTCTTACTTTGGTTTTAAAGGGAGGCTTCAAGGTGTGAATATTGTGTTCAAGATATTTGAAGATTAAAGGAGCATCATTATGTTATTTGCATATTTATAAAAATTCTGAACATTATATCCAACCATTTCCCCAAACTTTTAGATGGATAAATAATGGGAAGTAATAGATGAATAACAGAAAGTTAAAAAAGCAACTTAAAGACTTAAATCTTTGTTTTCGTGAACATTTTGTTACCTTTTAAAGTTTCATCAAAGCTACATTGTTGTTGCGTTGTAATACAGGTGTGAGTTGGGACTTAGTTCATGCATTGAAGTTTCAAAGTCTTGTGAGGAATTCCCTCATTGAACACTTGAAAGACAGCTGCCTCACAGCAATATTTCTTTATTTTTTTGTACTTTCATATAATATTCCTGAAACATTAGCTGGAATTCAGGCAGTAAATCAGTCAAAACATGCACAACCATCTCAGGGTCAAAACTAATGGGAATACATATGCACCCTTTTACAAATCATCCTTAGTTTGATACATAACATGTACAAAAAAAGATGCATTGGTCCTTGAAGAAACCAGTTAAATGTCCTAATAAACAAATCCAATTATTGACTATATCTTGAAGTTATAACATTAAAATAAAAATGTTTCTTGCCAAACTGACAGTTTGATTATATTAGAAGAAAAAAATGGTCCTAAACAGAATTTGTTTTATTGTACATGTGACACTTACTGGGTAAAACACAAAAGATACTTGCCAAGTTATTCCATCATATAACATCTGTAACACTAGCAGTAGCTATCCATCTAAAGTCTCAAAAGCAAAATAATGACAAGAATTGTTTTTTTGATTGAGGTCAGGTTTTCATGTTCCTTTAGAGGGGTCAAAAGGAACCTTACCATCTTGATGTTCTTACCAGTGTGAGTCATAGTACCTCCACCTCTGCATTGATGTTCAAGTGCCAGGCTGGATTATTCAAGTGGAATCTCATGTAGTTTAAGAGATATTTGAAGAAGCCTGTTTCAAAATGCAGCATCAATTATGAATAATGATGAAAAATACCACCATGACTTCATCTTCAAAGATGTTTTTATAAAGTACAAAGTACGGGTTGTAAAAAATCATATCTTTTGTCATCTAAACGCTCTACAGGATAAAGTTTGACTGCAACCATACAATTTGTAATAGCAGGTGTGATGATTTTCAAATGGCAGATTATCTCAATTTCAAACAAAGCTTTCATCATGAAATCATTTTTTGAACAAAGTTTCTGCCATGCCTGTGGCTTTTATTAGATAGAACTTACGCCTTTATACTGATCTAGAAACAGATCACAGCACCCGACCTGCATGGCTATGCAACTAGAACAAATAATCAACCGCAAAAAATATGAAAATGACTCTGAGGCAGATATGGAGATGATTGCATCCTCGTTGAGCTTTTGGTTAGCAAATATTTTATGAGACATGAAAGTAACTTTTCATCTGTTCTTCTGGCTCTTTGGGTTTTTCAAGCCTTTTTTTATTTAATTTTTTCAGAGTTTTCAATGCAAATCTTTCCTCAGCCAGCCGCCAACCAAACCAAGCTGCCTGTGGTCTCCGATGTCATTAACACTGAGCAGAAAGACAGAATTTAATTTAGAAGCTGCTGGCTGGAAAATGAAATAGAGTGTAATGTCAAACAGGGTGCATATTAACACGCAACCATTTTGTCCATCCATCTCTGTGTCTCTGTCTTAACCTGTATCCTTTCTCATCGCTTTCACATAGGGAAATACACGCACCAAAGCAAGACTGCACCATTTCTAAATATATTACACTCGCATATTAAAGACTCAGTTCAAGATGTCTCTTTATCCTGCACCTGCTCACACACATTATGCGCAGAGATGAAATGAATAGATTTGTGGCCACTTCATTGATGTGACAAGCTGTTACTGGCTGCAGACAATGGGCGGACAAATCCAATAAAAGCTCTACAGCATTGTACTGTTCACACACACTCAGACGAACACGCACCCCTTGCTCCAGTTACAACACCTGACGCAATCCCAGGAAACAGAGATAGTAGTGCTCTCCAATTTAGCACCACTCAAAACAACACCAGTCGTATAACTGTCTCAGGGCAGGATTGCATTTTCTTGCGATATGCTGATTAATGATGCATCGTGTCATTTCACAGCATAGAGGAATTCTCATTATCTCATGACACGTTGATCTATGGCTCAAAGAGTAACACTTTGTTTCTCTCTGAACGGAGGAATGCGCTAGCGTTGAACGCAAACACACGTGCACACATAGTGATACATCGGAAAAAAAGGCTAGCTTGTTGAGCAAGGCAAGCAATACACTTTGGCTCTATGTAATTAGGTCACATGTCTCGTCATGAACAATGAGTTCAATCAGTGCTCTGATATTTATAGGTCAGTTTTAAAAGGTGAAGACAAACTCTTCTATCAATATTCCTCTATTGATATCATTATTCCAATGCCATTTGGAAAGCATAAACTTTTTTTCATGCATAAAGAAAAATCTTAGTATTAGTCTAATTAAGAGTTGCCTTTAATTGGACATCCGATCTAGTGCCTCTTTGAAACTATTGCAGCTTGTAACCTTCATTAGCAAAACATTTTTTCACACAAGTATCCTCTCTCTCATTGGCAAGATTTTGAAAAAGTTTAATCACTAATGATAATTTCACACTACATGACTTTAACCCTGATTTTCTACTCGATGATAGTTTTTGGATCTCTCCGACAAAAGCAGAATCAGAAGCAAATCGGCGTCTGCTCTGTGCTCGTGAATCTGCTCTCAAGCGTGAACTGTTCAAAGACGTGACCAGAGAGGCTTGCTGATGCATTGCAGACACACTGCAGATACCTAGCTAAATACCTAGACCTGTCGGGGAGTCTGTCAGGGTGCTACACCCCCACTGGTTGAGGGGAAAACCTTAGCGGAGGTCTGCATTTGCAACACAGACCAAAGTTGATGTTGCTGCGCCTAGGTTGTTGGATGTTTATCATGCAGTTTGAACTTAAGTTTAGATTTTCAAAACATCACCAGAACAGAAGAAGTTACGAGATTGCAGATTATTGCTATAAATCATACAGGGAGGTAGAGTTTGCCGTAGACTGTGTGTTACTTTTGAAGTAAATTAATTAATTAATATTAATACTCCAGTGGTGTTTTTACAGTAAAATACTAATTCTAATAAAATGTAATAGCCATCCGTACCACCTTTCAGGTCTCCATTATTGGCACGGGTTTAATGTTCGAATTTGGGTACAGTATCAAATCAGAGCCAACCATGTGGTAGCTAAGGGCATGTGGCGTTGAAAGCACTAATTATTGTCTTGTTTAGTTTTATTTATTGGCTATTAGCATAATTAGGTCTGTAATTATAGCAGGACACAAGACAGTCAGCTCAAGGGCCTTTTGTTGATAAGTGAAACGGTATGGAGATGTTTCAAAATGGACTGTCCTCAGACACTAATATATATTGCTTTCTAGTTTATGTGGCACAAATGACCAATTACCAGGTGCTTGAATCCATATTTTAAGTGCTGTGAGCTATTTTGGGGATTCAGTGTGAAAGGATATGCAGTATTATCATTCAAGTAGTTTTAGAGATTAAACTCTGCACTATGCTCTCATGCACTGGGAGTAATGCAGTCCAGTAGATGATAGGCATAATAAGCCAATGTTGATGTTTGTGTTGTATGACAAATAAGCCATATAGCAATAAGCATAGTAAAGTCAACGTTTTTTACTGTGTGATCGTTCATACTAGAAGCTAAAGAGTCTCGATAGATAAGCAGACTTCTGGCATTTTTTAAGTTTAACTTCAGCTCAAAACAAAAAGTTGTATGTCATATGCCTTATTATGTGATATGCTTCAAGAATCAAAGTTGAGCTGTCAAATTTAATTCTTAGTTTTCTGTTGTCTTAATGTTTACATTGTAAAATATGTTTAAACAGTATATCTTAACACCAGACTGGCCTTTTTGGTTAAAAGTTTTCAGCTGGCTTCACCTTTGTGCTTTGCTGCACCTGTAACCACACCCAACAGTGATGTCACGGGGTCTTTGAGCCCAGTGGAGGTTAACCATCAAAACAAAAACTATTTTTGTTTCTGTATGAATCATTCGCTGGTTGTTTTAGCTACCAAGCCACCTTAAACCATAGCTCAATTCCCTAAATCTTAGAAGAAGATAAACTGACGCATCCGCATAACATATGGAAATCAAATGCCACAAAAAACCATAGCCACAAGAATGACTCAGTTAAAAGGGGCTTCATTCCCAAAAATACATTCTTAATTCATTTTGCTTGCTGTGAATTAAACTATTTTACCCTCAGAGAGGAAAAATACGGGAAATATGTTTAAATGGTTTAATCCTCACAGTGCACAATTCAATTGTTTCAGCCTATAGCTTAAATGGTTGATCTGTACTATTTTAATTGGTGCTGTAGACTAAAGTGCTGGAACATATCCGAGTGTCAACTTCGATGAACTCTCTGTTTAATGTTAAATCTACATTCATTGAATGGGCCGTTGGTTGCCCTGAGATTAGTGACAAGAGCAGTAAATTGACTCCCAATTTGATCCATCAAGGCAGTTAGCCAGTCAGTTAATTGCATTAGCTTCACCTTGCTGCACTTCTGTATTGGTTTTTGTTTCAACCAGACGCAGCTGATGGTCCAGTATAGTATTCATCTCACCCTGCTTCACAGAGGGGGGTTGACTGGGCTTAGCGACATCAATCACATTACTGAGGCTGCTACAAGAGCAAACCCAGGGCACGACAAGACTTTTAAACCTCTAGAAAACTTTTAAGAATCAGTAGTGTTGTTTGACATGTATCAGCCTCACACCATAAAAAGGTTGTGGTTTAAAATGCGTTTTTATAGAGAAGAAAAACAGCAATAAGCTACTTTTTACAATCAGAATAAAAGATTCATACGTGGTAAAGGGTATTTTATTTTTGTTGGTCACTGATAGGAAATAAAGACAAGTATATATCGATTTGGCTGTGAGGTTAGAAAACTAAATGTGTGGCTACTGAGGTGTGAATGTGTGTTGTATTGAGCAGGTTGTTGGCCAAAAGGTGCATGTATTCTCTGGATAAACAAAGGTTGCTGTGATTTGTGCAGCTGGTTTTATAATGAAAGCTAAATTAAAGGCAGTGATAAACCAAACAACATGTTGGCCAACTCTGACGAGCAACACGTTGTTTATTCATGCCTGGTGCTTGGACACAACTCAAGAGGCTGTTGACCCGCAGCCTCAGTCTGCTTCGTGTTCAAACCATGGCCTGCTGGATCACCACCCTGCGTGTGCTCATGCAATCAATGCTGTACTGCCTCAGCATAACCAGCTACAGAAGTTACAGCCAGTAATGTATGGCCAAAAAATGAATGGCTACAGTTTTGAATTTTTTTGGACGGACGGGGAAGGAGTTGCGCTTCGGCTCAGAATATATGTGGCTTTACTGTGCACCAGCATGCGGTGGAGAGTGCAAACAGGAATGGCGAGCATGATGCTGCAGCAGAATAAGTGCTGTGTTAACCCCGTGCAGAGTTGAGCATCAGGGTGACAGAGACAAAAATATGAGCGTGTGAGGCTGAATAAAAGCTTTCCATGCAGAGAGAGAAAGTTGTTCTTTCCTCTGCTAGTTCTCTCGCTCTATCTCTTTTTTTCCTGATACACATACACCGATCATTCATTCTTTGTCTTCCTTTTCTTTCTCCACACACATCCACCTAGCCTTCTTATATCTACTGAACAGCTCTGATATCCAGGGATTGAGAAAACTTGATTAGTCGAACTTAATAATCAGCTGCTTGGTCGGACCACATGACCTGCAGACAGTACTGGCACACTTCCCACTGATGCTCTGACTCACACCAGTCGCCCCCGACAACAAAGACACAAATACAGACATGCAAACAAAAAACCCCGGCAGCCATCTATAACTATGGATTGGATTTCGTTCTCAGGACCCCATTAATTCCTTATGGATTCTCATATTGATTGAGGAGCCTCTGGTCTTGTTAATTCAACTCAGCCCAGACGGGGTTTGATTCACTTTGTGTTGCCTGAAGGTGACTGCTACTTGTAAGAAATGGGTGAATAAAGCCTCGGCAAAGGCAGTGAGGAGGGGGGGGACGACGGTGGAGGGAAGGGCAGAAAGAGGGGCAATATGAGAAAATGACACACAGAGGGACTGGAGAGGAGAACGAGTGAACAAGAGGGGGACAGAGAATAAGGCAGAAATAAGAAGTAACACAAGAAAAGATAATGAATTTGTAATGTTTGGACTTCATATGCGGTTCCACTCCTTGAACTTTTGCATGAAAAACAGGAGTGAATGTCGCAATCAATTACTTATTTCCATCCTAATGTGCATCAGGATTATTTTCACTCTGTTCTTCTTTCTTATCAAGTCATTATGCTAATGAGACGTTACAGAAATCCCTCTCAATAAATTGTAACTAGGAGGTTTTTCATGTGTACGTCTGTGTGCATGCATTAGTCAGAGACATAGAGGGCATGGGTTTATGAGTGTATGCATGTATGTGCACTGTGCATGCCCACAAGCATGAAGGCCAGTACATTTGTTTTATCACCAATTGATGAGCTTAAACGTGATTCTGCAGTAATTAATAAGGCTGCAGTAACTAGATAAACCACGTAGCTTTAGAATAAAAAGGCAGACACACAGGAGAGACACTAGAGTGCATTTAAATGATGCACGTAACAGAAAAACATTACAATTTTGGTTAAATGTGTAGAATTCAACTGCAGTCAACCCACTGTCATGTGACATGAGTCAGAGAGGGGATGACGTATATTTTGTTTTCTCTGAGCACTTTCTTACCTTCCTTTCTTACAAGGAAATGCCATTTACAGTGGTTCATAAGATGTAAAGAAGGAACATGTTGTTCTCTCCTCTGCAACTTTGCTACCAGGGTGAGAATGGACCGAGAGGAGTGATTTGTCATTGTCAGGCTAAGTGCCCTGCTACCTGTCTGATGGTCAAGCTGTCTTGCACAAGTACTTTTTCTTATGGTTTCAACCTCCCTTTTTCACCCTTTTACCCCTTTAAAGTTTTTTGTTGCTTCACCCCAATTTGAGTTCCTTTCTTCTATTTTTTCTTCTTTTTTTTTTCTTTCTCCTACTTTGGTCTCCAACTGGAATCGTCATTGCTTGATTGTTCACATTCCAGGCCTTTTTGTGATGTACATGCTGCACAGTCCTGGAACACACTGTAGCTGGACTGTGTTTGACGTCCTAGACAGTTCCCTGTTCGCAACTTAAATTCAAAACGGCTGCCATGACGGCAATGATGAATGTCTTTTTATTTCACTTATTTTCCCTTCTAACCACTCTCTCGCTTCTTCCCCGACAGGTTTAGAAAAAGTTGGTCGTGATTCCAGCTACGAACAAGAGGGGAAGGTTCAGTTTGTGATGGATGCGGTGTACGCCATGGCCCACGCTCTACATCGCATGCACCGGGACCTATGCTACGGATACCCAGGCCTCTGCCCGCGCATGGCCAACGGCATCGACGGCAAAGAGCTGCTCAGCTACATTCGTGCTGTCAACTTCAACGGTGAGTTATACCACCTGCACATGTAGACATTTATGCATACTCACACAGACTCACACAGAGCTACCATAACATCTTACAAAGCAAAATTGACTCTACTCGATTAGCAGCAATTAGTCCTGTGGTGTTTATCCAACTTGAGTTGACCGATTCAGCTCAAACTTTCCCAACGATAAGCCCAGTTCTGCCTCTAATTTTGCTAATCTTTATCATAAAAACATGTCATGAGACGTTCTTTTCACTGTCAAAATTATTTTATCTCGCTGCTTTCCCCAGAAATGTTATCGTGTTATATTTTGCTTATTCTTTTGTATAACTTTGAGCCTGTAGAGCTCAATACTTAATTCCCCTTCTCTCCATGACTTCCTCAAACGTTGACAAAAAAAAGGTGGGTGAAAGACATTTATAATTGCATCGAAATAATATCAGACGTCTCATTTGAATATTCTCTTATTAATCCATTTTTCTCCCTGATGCGCTGGTACCTGCTTTTCTGTCTTCTTTTCATTTCCTGTGTTCTTCTGTCAAGGATTGTGTGGAAAACATATGCGTTAGGCAGAATGAAAGCAAGGGAGTCTTAATTTGAGATTACAGGAATGCTTGTCTGATTTAGTATTAGAGGAAAGATTGAAATTGCACGGATGTGTCGGTGCGGGAATGTCTGCAAAATATGTGTCAGTGCTTGTTGTTACCCGTACTATCGCTGTCTGTCATAGCCAGAAGTGTCGAAAACCAATTCAAAGAGAGGATTGCACTTTCATATTGCAACAGCCGGTTTGTGCTCAGGTGTGTATCTCTGTTATAGCTGGCCTAGAGGGTGGAGAAATCATCCCATAACCACAAGGTCACAAACTTTATACCCCAATGAATCACTGAACCCCTTCTCACTGACTGAAAGTTGCCCTGCAAAGAAATGTAACAGTCTCTGGCAGTATTTTGAGATAAAAACTTAAACTAGATTAGATTGAGCGAAAACTTTTCTTGATGTTTGATGCTGAAGTTATCGAACAGGCACTTGTCATTGCATATAAATAATATGTTTATGACACCTTAGGATAGCTCTACAGAAAGTTCAAGATAAAGAAAGATAGGAAAGTTGTGAGTTGAATGCAGACACAGACATGTGGTGGACCTCATGTCATCAGGCAGCTCGTTCCAGAGGGCAGGACCACAGTAACTGAAGGCACCCACACCGTACCTGGATCTAACCCTGAGTACAGCTGGGAGACCTCTGTTTGATGACCTGAGAGGTCTGATCGGATTTTAGCCGGTGAGCGAGTCAGAAATATACTCAAGCCAAGCCATTGAGTGCTTTATGGACTATAAGGCAGTTGCATAATGGTAACAGCAGAAGCAGCAGTAGTCCTAGACAGATTAAAAAAACATTTGATTGGCACTCTGCTACGCTAAAATCGTGAGTTTTATCCAGAACTTTCCCCCTTTGTCACCTTTTTCACCCCTGATAAGTTTGCATGCCTGTTTAAATCAACCAATTGTCCAAAAGTCCAATTGTCTAAAACATGGAAAAATGTGGATTGGTCCTGGACCATTGATACCAAAGAAGCAAGAATTAAAATGTTTAATAAGCCTCTCTGCTGTTTGTCTAACGGACAGATAAAGGGGTTGCTCGGTTGCTCTTGGTACAGTTACTCTTTTTATATCGACAGCAGCCGGCAAGATTTAAAGCTTTTAAGCATGTTTCTTTATTTGTGTTTATGTGTTAATGCCTGGGTATATTTGTGTGTTCCAATTAAAAGTAGTTTTGTTATCGACCTGTTTAGGGTCGACATGACATTGATAACACTAAAGAAGAGAAAGGGCAAAGCTGAAGGTAGTTCTATCCCTCTTAGTCTAGTTTGTGGCACATAAAGAAAGATGGAGAGAATAAGTTATAGTTTCTGGAGCATGGATTCTCTTTCTGCTCTTTCGGGATCCATACAAGTTCAACTTTCAAGGTGCCACATAACGAGAACAAGAAAGAGCAAGAGGTGGAAGATAATTTCTAGTCGTCTAGGGCAGTGATTGTTCTCCTGTTGGGTTCAAGACAACTTAACTTTGAAGGTGAAACCTACAAGGCGAGAGTGACGAGAACGGA
Source organism: Anoplopoma fimbria (assembly GCF_027596085.1). Taxonomy (NCBI): domain Eukaryota; kingdom Metazoa; phylum Chordata; class Actinopteri; order Perciformes; family Anoplopomatidae; genus Anoplopoma; species Anoplopoma fimbria. The sequence goes on along the minus strand of NC_072471.1, from coordinate 10,812,924 downwards.
AAGGGAGGTGCAGAATAGCAATATGGGGACACAAGGAAATTTGGCAAGTGACTGCAAAATTTCCCCATATTGGGACACAAGGAAAATTTGATTATTAGGAGGTGTTCAACCCTTAGTAGGTATATTGTGCAAAAAGCAACATTCAGCATTTAATCATAATAAACAGTGATGTATGCACATGCATCTGCATTTTCCACTTTCAGTTGAATTAAACTGTACAGGGAAAAATTATGCAAGGAAAAAACATATTTGAATATTTATATTTTATTATAAATCTGAAGTTTTCTTCTTCTTGCACATCTAGGGTTATAACTAAAGACAGAAAGAGCTTTAATCAACAGACCGTAAGATAAATGCTGGAGTGGCCAGAGCCATCATCAATCAAACTAACTGGAAAGATGACCAATGCTCTCTGTTGAATCAGGGTCTGTTTGATTAATACAACCACCTAAAAATGTTAGTGGGGCATCCTTGTCCTTGTCTAATTCTAAATTCTCAGTGCGTTTTGTAGTTCTTATTTCATAAACTTTAGCAAAACTAATCTGAAAAACAAAAAAACTATTTGCAACAAGTCCATACAAATACAACACCGAATAGATATTGCCAGTAACTCAGAAAGCTGGAATGGAATTAAAAAGAAAATCCTGAAAGTTTTTAAATTGTTTGATAAAGTGAAACTAAAATAACTGTGATTCACACAGAACAAAACAATTTCATCAATGTGTGTGCTTCTGTTGCGAATAACAAGTTTTTAATTGAATTACTTTTCTTGTTCAGAATGGTAACTCAGTCTGGTTAGGAGCCTGTTCATGTCGAACCAACACACATTGTTCCTGTTGCCCCCTCGGTTTGACTTGGCCTTTTCACATTCGCCTGGCTTTGTTGGTTGTAAGTACATCCCAAAGTAGCTTTTCAAGCACAGCCGCTGCTGTTTCTTTGCCGAACACTCTTTCTCTTTTGTTGCTGTATAATCTTGTTCACTTCTTTATTTCATGTCTCTGTCCTTCACTTGTCTCCACCTTTTGCTGCCTCGTTCTCTCTATTGTCTCCCTTTCACAGACCCTCTCTGTCTTTTTAGCTCTCTGTCAGACTCAGTTGCTCTTGTGTTCTCTTCCTCTCTCCTACCACTCCTACGCTCTAAAGGTATTGACTCATCACTTCATTTATTAAGCCTTTTCCCATTTGTTTCTGTTTATCTTTTTTAGGTTTAGAGCAGATTGTCACATTTTTGTGGTGAATCGATTGTAATAAATTTGAATATATTTTGTTCTGAAATCACTTGGCTTTTGCATTTTAGATCCCTACGCATATTTTTATCAGACAGACACCTTGCTCGGCCACAACAGTGTTTACAACTTGTTGTCATGATTTGGTAATTTGATCTAAAGTTCGAGTCCCCCTAAATACAAGTCCCATTTGTTAGTCCAGATCTAACGAATCAAAGACCACTTCTTTTACTACTTCCTTGCCTGCTCTTTAGTGCAGTGCGATGTCAGCTGATGGAATTGCACACAAGGGTACCATTTGTGATCATGATTGCCCTTTTTCAAATTCAGCAGTTGAGTACTTTTGGATTGTAATATTGTGTGTAAAGTTTAGGATGGGTTGGTTAGCAAAGTCAGAACAGAAGAGCAACTATGATGACATCTCCATACTTTTATCCTCCACACAAGTGTGTTAGTGTTTTTTCATGCAATAAAGCACTCTCAGTGTGGGGTTATCACTGCCATGTAATATCTCCTGCTGTGAGACAAGATAGACTTCACCATGGGAACCGTCTTGCACTAATTAGAGGGGAGATGATGAACTCTATACCTGCTTGTACAACCTAAGGGAGAAAGAGAAGTAGGGGATGATGAACTCCTAATGACCTCAGAGAGAGAGAGAGAGAGAGAGGGAGCTGGCACTAGAGGAGTAACTTGCTTTAAGATGATGAACTTGACCAGGCATTAATGATGGACAGAGGAAGAGGGAATGAAGTAGACAGAGGGGCTTTTGGGAGTGGAGATGACCTTGGAGGAAGATGGAGGGAAGAACATATGAAGAAGAGAGGAGGGTGTGGTGCAGGTGGAAGGAAAAGAGAATCAGGGGACATAGATGAAAACAAAATAGACATCTGGCCAGGAACATGTGAGAGCTGATCGACAGGAGGGACCTGAAAAAGACAATGAGAGAGGTTGTGTTGGCCAAGAGAGATGGAAGCAAGATGGACTTTGGTAATTACAGCAAAAAGATGTAAAGAGTCCTCTTCAATTCCTTCATTTGGCAAGGAAAAAAGAATTGTCATAGTTAGAGTGAAATAGAATCATGCAATACTCGATGACTTTAGCTGGGTAAACTAAAAAAGGAAGAGAGGGAGAGACACAGAGAGGATGTCCTGACTCAGATATATCACACTTTGCCATGGCACCATGACCTTGAGAATCAAGAAACTATGAGAAAACATTGAGAACGGTGGATTTTATATTGTATGGCATTGGAAAGAAAGTGATGGGAGAGACAGGAACGGTCTTTAACTTTAAGTTCCATCTTGGGAGAAAGATAGCAGAGGAGAAAGGCAAATAGAGAGAGGAATGGTGAAACAGTAGGCGTACGAACTCAAAGATGGTAAACTTTGCTGGGTCAGGGCAACCTTTGGAAGAAGATGGAGAGAAAGATAATGTTTGACTTTCATCCAAAACAATGTAAGAGGAGGGAGTTGTCTGACTGATGGTGAACATAGGTCATGTCCAATAATAGTGTTGAAATTACATTTGATACATTTAGTTTTTTCTCAGTTGTTTTGCAATTATTATTTGATAAACAACACACTATACAAGTGTTAAGGTATGACCACAGTTCTCTATCCAAACCAATAAATGTTTTTCTAGTGTTGGGCTGTTGTCTGACAGCAGACACAACAGAATAGAAACAATAAATAAAAAAAATGTACAGTGACACTTAAAGTAACAGCACCCGTATTGTGTGAATAACTCTATTGATACAGAAGGTAAGTGATAATAGTCCTGGCTATAGAACCTGTGATATCTGAGTCACTCAGCTTGACAGAACAGCTATCTGAGGGCTACAGCTGCACTCTTAAGCAGTCATGGAAATGTGTATTACCGAACTGTAATGGGGTCTTTACAAAACAGGACATTTTGGAAAATAGACTTTAGAGCTTCAACTTTGATTATCAATAAATCATTTTAGTCATTTTTCTAGAAAAAATGCCAAGGTGCAGGTTCTAAATATTCAAGTATGGGTCATTTACATTTTATACGCAATTATTACTCAATTAATTGAAAAATGATTGGCAGATTAATTAATACTGAAAATAATCGTTAGTTTTTGTTTTTTTAAATGGATGAGATAATTGATATCACAAGTCTGTTGACTTGTGTCTGCCTGCTCAAAATGGAGGTAGAGGCATGGGGCCTTGGGTAGCATAAAGAGAGCGGTTCACCATTTCTCATCAGTGTGATGAAAGGCATTTGTATTTTCTAAAAGTTGAGGAAGTTTATGTCAAGATTAAGACAGTGCAGGTAACGGTATGTTATTTTTCTATAGTAATTTCAAGCTTGGTTGGCAGTATTTCAGTTCGTATAGGATCTGAATACAAAACACTGACAAAAGCCTAAAATAAATGTATTGCCTTGTTTATGTAAAAAACTTGTAAAAAATGTTTTCCCTTTCAAAGCTGCAGTTTTTTTTTAAGTAACTTTAAAAAATAACGTTGCCATATGTGCCTTAACTGTCACTATATGCTGACAAACAGATAATCTGGGAAAAAGTCAGGTTCCTCTACCTTCTTTAGTGCTCCAAATGGCATTTGCACGATTCATTACATTTACATTACATTACAGTCATTTAGCAGACGCTTTTATCCAAAGCGACTTACAATCAGTAGTATATTACATATCATTCACCCATTCACACACTGATGACAGGCTACCATGCAAGGTGCCACCATCAGACTCTAACTAACATTCATGCAACATCCAGTCCACACCGATGGCAAGCCTTCGGGAGCAACTTGGGGTTAAGTGTCTTGCCCAAGGACACATCGACTGCCGAACCCGGGTATTGAACCACCGACCTTCTGATTGGAGAACTACCTTGCTCTCCAGTACGCCACAGCCGCCCACCGTGTGTTGTACTGCAGGTGTATAATTAGTGGGATGATGCAGATTACCTTACACTATTGAGAATTTAGTGTTTTAATGACAAACCGACTGCTGAAGCCGGGTATCGAACCACCGACCTTCTGATTGGAGAACTACCTTGCTCTCCACTACGCCATAGCCACTACGCCACCTCACCCAAAGGAAAACAACCAATCAGAGCTGAGCATTCTCTAATGCAAGATTCTGTTACTGCATTGCCTATTTCTCATCTCAGAAACCTAATTTAGTGTACTGTTAAGCTGTAAAATGAGACAGTTAGCTCTGGTCTGTTGTTCCGACTGTCGACTTACGTACTACATGGGGACCCGGTAAAGTAAAGTAACAGAATCTTGATTCATATTTGATCATCTGCCTATAGTCTGACAGTTCAATTGAAATTCACATGCAGTGATTGACAGCTGCGTTAGAGACTCATCGGCTTGGTTGTTTTTCTGCGGGTGCGGTGGAATCTTGCAAATGCCATTAGGAACACTAAAAGCAAACAGAGGAACCTGTTTTTTTCACTCTGTCTGTCCTTTTCCTTGCACTAATGTCAGGATAAAGAGACAGTTTGAGCAAATATGATAAAATGTTGTTCTTGTAAAAGTTACCTACTGCTGCTCTAAACTTTTACACAAGACAAACAAAAGTGTGTTCATCATATTGAACAATAGTATTTGTTCCAAAACAAATCATTTCCATTTCAATTGTTTACATTATAAGGGGGAAGTCAGATCTGTTGTATTAGAATTTCTTAACTTAATTTGGAAACATGTCCAGCGTTTTGAGCACTATGTATGAGCTTTAACAAAATGCCAAACACACATTTGTTTTTCTTATAAATAAACTCTCTGTCTTCCGTTAGAACTGTTCTCTATCTTTATTTCAACAGCTTACACTTTGTAGTTCAGCTTACTTTAAAGTGTTCCTGATAATTTCCTAGTAATGTGAATGCTTCGACTAGTAAGGATAACTTTTTCTTATGAGTAATGCTTACTTAATATAACTCAGATCTTTAAGTTGTCTGAATGGACATTTGATAGTCAATCTAATTAATGATTTTGAGTTAGCTTCACTCAGATATTTAAGTTGTCTGAATGGACATTTGAGTTAACTTCACTCAGATCTTTAAATTGTCTGAATGGACATTTTATAGTTAACCTAACTAATGATTTTCAGTTAACTTCACTCAGATCTTTAAGTTGTCTGAATGGACATTTTATAGTTAACCTAACTAATGATTTTCAGTTAGCTATACTAAAGGTTACTGCAATGACGGGAGTTGCCTAAAATAAGCAATTTAATTTTTCTTATTTCAAGTTTTAACAACTTAAAATGAATGAGCTACTTTACTTAGAAATTGTGAGGCAATCGGTTTCCTTACTTTTTTTAAGTAAAGTCAACTTATTACATTTTACAGTGTAAGCCTGCCTATGTCCGAACTTTAAAAATCTGTTTGTAAACCAACTAAAGGTCACTGATTAACACAGTATATCTTGTGGTTTTAGAGTGGTTTGCAAAATGTATCTGATACAGAGGTTTGGAGAAAGCCAGGCTCACTGCTTCCAGCCATCATGCTAAGCTAAGCTTATCGCCTCCCGGCTTTAGCTTCATACCTTACATCTGTATCGACCCTCTCATTGCAAGAAAACGAAGATTTCTGTGAATGCCATACTATGTCACTGTGAAATAATAATCAAAATATCCAATTATATCAAGCATCCTACATTAAAATGTTTAGATTTGATGAATAAATTACATTATTTCATGCTGGTCTTCTGTGAGTTCACGTCTGTCCCTCTGGCACACAGACATGGACATAACTCCTTAGACTCTCACATGATCTCCTACTTACTACCTGCTGCTTCCTTACAAGCTGCAGGTAGTAAGAAGGAGATTATTGACATTGTATCCCACCTGGTGCAGGTGGGATCACCTTTGCTACATTGGTAGTGCTCCCTTGCAGTGTAAACCCCATGAGAAACAATTCACATCCACTGTAAGCTGAAGCTGTATACTTGGTTCGGGAATTATTTCAATGTGTTAAGAGAATGACTGCCCAAACGGAAAGTCAGATCATATACTATCAATTTACTGCCATGCAGACAGACAGCTCATTTTTTGAGTGTATATTGCCTGTATTCCTCCATATGGTGTTTTCTATTAGTCTCCTAATTATCTTCCCAGTGTTATATATTACCTCTTGTAAATGTGATAAGCTTATTTCTGCAAGGGGGAAAACCGAATAAGAATAGGCAGATATTAAAGCAATCAAACAGAAATCCAAAATGAATGCAGCAGACAGGCAGACATGTATCCACGCAGACATAAAACCAACCTCGGATTGGAGTTGAATTGAGTTTGATAAAACGAGAGATGGGAAATACAAGTTGTTATTGCATATCCTAAGACACCACTAAATCTCACATCTCTGCAGCTTTTTGACAGCAAATATATACATCCTGTCATGAAAGTGTTGTTGAGGGAGAGTAGATTTAACCAGATAAAATGTGAGTCTTTCAGCTGTGGAGATAGGAAAAATACAGTCACACCTAATCTTCTGACAGACAGACATACATGACATACTGTACTGTTGGGATGGATGGATGGATGGATGGAGCTAGGGACAAAGGGATTGGTAAAAAAAGGACATAGCAATTTATGAATAATAAACAGTGGAGGGTTATGGATATATTGTGTACATAGCAACTGTGGCTGTGTGTGTTTTATGGCTTTGTCCTTTTAAAGGGACGAGTTCAAAAAGCTGGAAAGTTCTTTCTGTATCTCATATAAACTGAAAGATATGCTGCAGGGCAATACTTATGTGTAATATAATATTGGGCTGTATCTCATGGGCTACTACAAAAGTCTGAAACTCATGTAATACCATCATCATTACTATTCACCCTCTCTTTTCCTGTGCCAAGTCTGGTAATGCAACTCCTTGTTTCTCATTTTGTTTATTTCTCCTCTCCCTCGCTTTCATTCCCTCTAAATTGTATTTCCATTCCCCGGTCCAGGCTGTTATGTCTCTTTTGATCAACTAAATAGTGTCCCTCTCCCTCTTTTTTATCGCTTTTGTTTTTACCCTTCTCTCTTTCTAACACTGCAGCAGAAGCAGATCATGACACAGATGGAGGCTTCTTGAATTATTTTTTTCTGTAATTACTGGTGATTGCAATACAAAGCTCTCTTGTGTTTTACAGTCTGCTTTCTCGCATTAGTAGGTGTGTCTGAACAAATTGCGCAGTGTGTCTTCAGTAAAAATCCTCTCGTTTACTCGAACTCGACATTCTTTCCTTTGTTCAAGTCCTCCCTCTCAATCTTAATTTCACTTTCACTCATTAGCCGATGTTTCGTTGCTATTGACAGTGATCCTGGATCCTCTTCAAACATGTATTGTTCCTTTTGCCTGTTCTATCTTATGCTCTGTTTCTCTCTGACAAACTATCTCCTTGTCTGCCTTTTTCCCTACACAGACAAGACATAGTGATAACAGAAAGGCTGACAAACGAAGAAAGGTTTAAGAGGTATGGATGGTTAGACAGGGGGAGAAAGGAGAGCCAAAGTGGTGGTTTCAAGATGGAGAATGGTGGGATGAAACAAGGCTAGAAGGTAAAGAGAGAGAGCAGGGGAGGAGAGGAAGGAGAAACAGCTGCTGTGGAAGCTGGGAGGGTTGGCCATCAGGATGGTTATACAGCAAGCAGTGATAACTGGCTCGCAGGAGGCTGCAAACAGACTGCAAAAAGAGTCCATTTATGTGATAAAAAAATTCAGAAAGGAGTGTGGATATAAGCCATGGGGTCTAAAGTCAACCAGCTGCTAAGTTTCAGGTACTTCCTCCACTGGAGACTATTGTGAAACTGGCATTATTTTGCGGGATGAGTTCAGCATTCATTATTAGTTTTCTTCTGTAATTTCTTATTCTCTTTCACTGTCCGTCCGCTCACACAGATGGCAGCCTGTTGGCAAAAACTCCGAACAGCAGACACACACACGGACCCATGTTTTATTAATGCATGCTGCATATCTTTTTTTTTCATCTTTGCATATCCCCATCATAAACATTTAGACTCTGATATGAAGGCTTGCTATTCAACCTGAGAATTTCCAAAGTGAACTAGGCAAGGCTGAGGGCTTTATTACAGCCCTCCTGCGTCTTCCTCTTCTAAATAGTCTCTTTTTTATCTCTCCATCCATCTCTCTTTTTATACTTCTATTGTCTCACTGGCTTTTCTAGCTCTAGTAACAGGGAGCGGTTGCTCAAACACTCTCGGCCCCTCTCCTTCAATCTAACTGTTTCTATCTCTGTCAGCTAGGGAAGTTTTAAGGCCTATGCTGAAACATATTTTCATACAGTGCTGCAGTTCCCCACAAATTGTTTTCCCCCTTTGTCTGTCAAACTAAGAAAGTTTGGAGCTTTTCCGTTTGCTAGATATGTGATATTCGCACATATTCTCCCTTGTTCACCCTCATTTTCCATCTCTTCTTTTGCTTTCATCCAATCCTTGTGTATCTGTGTCTATCTGTCAGATAGACAGGGTTTGATGCTTTCCCGCAGACCTGTTACTCTCCTTTTTTTTTACTTCTATCTTCCTCTGTCACTCATTGTTTTTTTCATCTTTTTGCTCTTATTTTGCCTCTCTGTAGCTGTAAGAATTACTGGCTTAGTGTTTAGGCTTTTCTGATGTCTTGCTCACGTCTATCCTTAAATCTTTTATTAATTTCATCTTTTCAGATTCAGACGGATGCGGCTGACATTTAGTATATTGAAACGTAGTGGCAAAGCTAATCAATTTTTCATCTACTTTCCTGTGCCAGTATTAGTGTTTCACCCTTATTCTCCTACTGCAGGTTTGTCTCTGTCTGCCAGTCCATTTCAGCTAGATTTAAACTCACCATGCTTTCATTGAATGAAATCTTTCATTCGTTAGCAGATATACTGTTACATTATTGAAGCAAAAGGTGAGCTTCCCTTGCAAATCAATAGGGAAAGTTGTGAGAGTTGTGGGTTTCTTGTGATGCTCTGTTGTTGATCCCCAAAGGGAAATCCTCTGCCTCTGCGGGGAAGCTACAGAGCAGTGCCTCTGGCAGTTAGGGAAACATTATCTTGCTCAGGGACACTTCAGCAGAGCTTATGCCGGTGTCACCATGGTGCCTTGCTGTTGCAGTGAGAGAACCTGGATAGTTGAACTAAGTCTAGGAAAACATACTCTTGAACTTCCAAACGCACACATGCTCACTCTCCTTTAACTAGAAGTGTCAACCATTCTCACCACGCTCAAGCTGCCCAATCTGAGTACCCAACCTCCCCCAAATTAGAAATGAAACTCATAGATTTCACTGTTATTTCCCTCAGAGGAACAAAAACAATTGTATTGTGTTAATGTGCATTTGCCCTCTGGCCTTTTCTAGCACTACCCGTGTCATTAAGCAACTTGTCAGCTTGCTTTAAGGTTATGTCAAATGAATAATAATAAGAAATTAGCATCAAAATAATTGAATCTGTCCTCAAAGAACAGGTATTTTAGGATAGAATAGTGACAATGTTATCAACAGTTACAGTAAAGATATTTGTGTTCTGTTAAACGTACAATGAAGACTGTAAGGAATAAAAATGGTACAGTATATCAAAATGCACTTCTATGGTATAATTATATTTCGTATTGTGTCTGGCAAAAAGCTAGACAAGGACAAGTTTTTCTTCAAAATTGAATCCTTTGTGCATAAAAGTTATAACAAAAAGTTATCATTAAAGCACAGATGGCAGTGAGAAACAAGAATTACTACATTGAACACAAAGGAACTCCATGCCAAATGCCCATTCAGTGATATGGAAATAACATCTACGAGTGTCGACATGGAGAAACACATGTCGACAATGTTACACAATGTGTGACTGGTTTGGTTGTTTTTGTTGGAACAACAATGTGTTTAACTTTCAGGTTATGTCAGAAACATGTTTGAGGTAGTGCAGCATCTTGCTACCTAATGAGGTGGTAGTATGTAGCCAGGGTAACAGGTAAATAATACATCTTTCGAGGTCATGGCAACTAAAGCAAGAGATTGTTAAAAGCTACGTGTTTGTATGTAACTGCTCCCACATCGAAAACGCAGTGCAGCCGGAGTAAATTAACACATTCGCTGATTTAACTGTTGTATTTTCATGCCCCCAAGCTGGTAAAAGACGTGGCCGCAGACGTTACGTTGTCGGGTTCCCCCTCCGTCAATCTCATTTTCGTGAACATGATATTGGACAAAAGCTTGGTGGGAATTTCTCCAACCTGGCACAAACATCCACCTGACTTCAAGGATGAACTAATTATAATTCTGTGGTCAAAGGTCATGTTTTTTTTTTTTTTTTGTCTAAAGGGATAAAATGGATGTCATGGATGTAAACTGCAACTTGACTGTTGGCAGAAGCAGACAGTACAACCAAAAGGCAGTATTTCTTTGTCTTTTACTCGCCCCAATTTATCTGTGATGAAACGTTCTTAAAGTAAAACAATAAAACTGTGCATGGTTATTTTATTTTTGTTAGTTTAGGCTGAATTGTAGCAACTCAGTCAAATTCCACATAGCTCAACCAACAAGATCCTTTTGTAGAAAAAAAAAGTGTGAATAAACACAACAAAACCCAAATGAAAATTAATTAGGCCAGTGAACCTATCCATGCATCTCTTAAACCAAAACATTAATCAGAGCTGATGAGGGGTTGTCAGCTACCTGTTTTCCCAACATATTGGCTAGGTGCTGCCAGCTCCTGTCATGCCTATTATATGTGTGTTTGCAGTAATTGCTACTGCCTTTAAAAGGGTGCTGTCTTTATCCACCTTTCTCAGAAATTTTGAACAAATGGTACAAACACCATGGGATTGAATAATCATTTTCTACTTAAGGTAAACACTGCTTTTAGAGCAAATGGTCTATTTTTGTGCTGCGTAATTTTGAGTACCTGCCAGCATGTCTCTGCCCCAAACATGTAGTTGCTGCATCCCTAACTGGCTCTAATGAGGCATGAGTGGTGCAAAGGAAAAAAAACAAAAAAAAAAACAAAAAAAAACTAGAAGATAGTCAGCCAATAAGAGACTGGTGAGGAAAATATGACATGCTCATCACTGGGTGAGAAATAAACCTTTTTGTATTTTTTTTTTACAGACCAATCAAGTTGCTCAAATAAACCAAGGCAGGCCCTTGTTGGTGAGCCCTGTATAATCTCTGATTACTTTTTAAATAACTTAATTGCCTCTCCTTGTATTTGTTACTATTTCTGTTGGTTTTCCCTTTATTGCTTCCTTTCATTTTATAGTATAAATAAGTGCGAGGAAGGGATAATGGAGGGAGAGAGGGGTGGGCTTGTGGGAGAAAAGACCAAAGCAGATTAAGTAAAAAAATAAAATAAAATAAAAAAGTATGGCAAGGCCCCACAAAAGGACACTGTAGTGAATGACAATAGAGGAGAATATGCTGGTTGTAGTTTTATACTCTGATGTGCATGAATATGCAATATATTTGTGCTTTATGCATGCTCATTTTCTAGAAAGTGAAGGGAAAGGAAATAAGATTAAAAAGATATGAAGATCTGGAAGACAAGGGGGAGAGACAGGAAGATGAATTGAGACAGAGGGAAGGGATTGAGGATGAGAGCGAATGGGGAATGAAAATAAATGAAGTTGCTTGTCAGCTTGTGAAGGATTGAGAGCACAAGGGTGGTTATGTGTAGAGATGTTGTTGCTGTTTTCTTCCTAGGGCATTGATAGATATTTTGTTGGTGTTCATGTATGTTGTAACATGTCACTCTGGAGCTAGGTGGTCACACTGTTGTACCTGTGTGATTGTTTTCTACAGTCATTGGTGGAATGTTGTATTTTAGGCTTGCAAAATATGAGGAAAATGATGTGCGATAACATTGTTCAAAATGTATACATTTCCTATGTCAGCCCGGTTGTCTTTAAATTAGGAGGCAGATTAGAAGTGAATATTTTAAATATAAATAAGTCAAAAGTTGTTTCTAGAGCACCAACAGAGAGTCAATATACAAACTCATTAATATTCCACTGGAAACAGATCTAAAATGTCAATCAAATAAATAATATTCCTGAGTGAAATTCAGAGAGAATGAAGAACACAGGCATTAGCGAGCATAAGTCATTTCTTCTTTCCTTTTCCTCTGCCCTCAGTCCTACTCCCTCTGTTGATTTGATTCACTGCAAGCAGGTACCACTGGTAAAGAGAGGAGAGGTGCTCAGGAAGCACAATCATGTTAAGATACTTTGCAAACTAACCCTAACAGACTACAAACAGACAGCTTTTGTTTTAGCTTGTGTAGCCGAGGGTTACATTGCGCCTATACTTTATGAGTAAATAAAATAATAACACTGAGGCCCTATAGTCTGCACAAGTACAGCAATAACTTTATTACTCCGACCTTGTCAACAAAAGCACTTCAGTGCTACACTTCTTCTGTTGTACATCCAGCCTATAGCTTGGGGCCCGTTTAATAACCGGGTTTCAGAAACCATCCCTACACAGGTAGTCGGGTAGCCTTTTGCTATGTGTTTATTATATATGTTCATATCGCGATGATGACCAAAATAAATGTTATCAGTCAGCACTATTGCATTTGTAGCAGTCACTAGGGTCCTTGGTGCCTACTAGACAGCAGATACACTTAATACGTACAAGAGATAAAAGTAGTATGTGTTGTCTAACAAGCACATTAATAACACACCAAATATATTGGCATTTTGCACCAGCTATGTTATAGCCAAATCAAGGCTATCTGAGTTATAAAGAAGTCACATTAATTGTGTCGTTCCTGCACAGAGAGTTGCCAGAAGACCTCATTGTAGGTTGAGGGAAACACCTACATTGGACAGTATCCATTAGTTTAGTGTGTGTGTGTGTGTGTGTGTGTGTGTGTGTGTGTGTGTGTGTGTGTGTGTGTGTGTGTGTGTGTGTGTGTGTGTGTGTGTGTGTGTGTGTGTGTGTGAGTGTGAGTGTGTGTTAGCAAGAAAATTAAAGTGGGATAATAGTTACAGTTGGACATCATCCATAACTTGTGGTAACAATGAGAGATTGAGACATCTACTTTTGGTTCTTTCTTGATTTAATCTTCCTCTATTCATCTTTCTCACTTTCTCTCAATTAACCTCATAGTCATTCATGCTCATTCTCTGTCTTCTACTCATTGTATCTCCCTCATTACTTTATAATGACAGTGAGAGAGTCTTTACTAATCTATTAGTCTATTAGTTTCTGACTGCTCTTTTCACCTGTTTATCCTTTTGTCTCTCTTTCAGTTCATTTTTTTTTTTTTATCTCAAACACCTTCCTTTTGTCTTATTTTCTAATTTTCCTGTCCGTCTGACATATTCCTTTGTCGATTTCTGTTTTTGTTCTCTTTGTCGATTTGCAATTTTCATCACCCTTCTGTTTCTCCCGTGCTTTGCCTCAAACCAGGAACGGTATTTATAAATCCTCAGCGTCATCCCAGCGTATCGATGACTTATATTATGCAGGTAGGATTTCCATAATGTAGTGCTTTTTCCCCATCCTCACTGTAATTGGATTTCCTTTATGCTCTGCCAGATTCAGCAATCTGATTTGATTGTATTGCTACATAAAAGACACAAGGTGAGTAAGCCAGAGAGGGAGATGGATAAAAGGTTTGTGTTCAGCCTTATTGATAGTGAGAAAACTAAACCTTAGAGGACACATAAACTTATCCATGCGTGTGCATAATTCAATCGCACCACTCTACAACACACACACGCCCATGCAGGTACAATACAACAAAGCCTGGATTAAAGACAGGTGATACTTATTTTTCATCTCTGCTCTTTAACACGTTGCCTGAGGAAATATTACTTCAATAAATGTATATGTTCCTCTTGTATGTTATTATTGTATTTATGCCTTTCTCTGGAAGCATAATGTGTTATTTCGTATATGAATTGTTATATAGTAAGTAAACGTGATATTTGCAAACATATATTGAAAGTATAATTCACTGGTTCTCAACCTGGGGGTCCAGACCCCAACTATTGGCCGCCAAAGCTTCACAGGGGGTCGGGAGGCCTTCTTGATTTTAAGGGTTGTAAGACAATTAACAAAAAAAAAGATACACTGTTTGCCTATATCTCATCATTTATTTCTATGAAGAAAACGTAATAGAATTCTTATTTTTAAAGTTTGGATTAGTATTTATGATAAAAACAGGATTCTTCATTTCCTTCACGCACTGTACAGTCTCTCTCAATGCATACATTTGGGACATTTGGGCAATATTTAAGTGTGTTGTACCTTCGTCTTTTTAAAAGCATTTTAACAGTGTATACTGAGTGCATCGTAACGTCTTTCAACGTAGCAAGAAATGATGATCGTTCCGTAACGTTCTGCACAATCAACTCTGCTCCTGCACAATCAACTCTGCTCCCAGCAGACCACATGACACATGACAATAAAAACATGACAATAAAAACCTGTGCAATACATTACACTGTGCAATAATAGTTACAATAGTTTTTTCTGTCTGTAAATATTATATTTCAGTTATTGTTGTTTTTCTACTGTTTTTATTGCTTCTTTATAATACTTGTTTTTTTTATTTTTCATTTTTTATTTTTATCTTGTCTTTCTTTTACTATGTCTCTTGTGTGCACTTTACTCTATGCTGCTGTAAGCCTGCACATTTCCCCGCTGCGGGACTAATAAAGATTATCTTATCTTATAAAGGATTATCTTAACAGTCTTCATTTCTTTTGCTGAAATGCGGCTACAAGATGATTCATATTCCCATAGTTAATCAAAGATTTCCCCCACATCGCCTAACAGCCTAAGCTGTGCCCATTCCTGTGGAAGGCAATAAACAACGGAACCATTGAAGCACACATCAAAATGTAACAGTATCACTAAAAACAACTAATGTCCCCTCTCGCTCCAACATCTTCTGTGTTTGATCCAGGAAGTGCCGGTACACCAGTGGTTTTTAATGAGAACGGAGACGCTCCAGGACGATACGATATCTTCCAGTACCAGATCAACAACAGGTCTACTGCAGAGTACAGAGTCATTGGCTCCTGGACCAATAAACTTCACCTCAAAGTGAGAATTGCCACATGCACACACTCACAAAATTGCAAAACAACCCATATGTTATTGCTCATGTGTTTCAATCACACTGCATTTTGAACTTTCTCTTCTATCTGCAGTTGTTCTAGGAGCTGACTTCTGTGTCGTAAAGGGGAAAAAAGCCTTTACAGTGATCCAGAATGTGTTTTGATTTGAGTGGTTTATTGAAGCTTTCGAGGCATTATAGACTGCATGCCTTGGCAGGACGAGGGTTCAACATCACTTCAAGCTGCTGCCATGATTTTAAAATCCCCTGCCACTTGGCTGGATTTGTTTGAGTTATTGCTTTTGTTCAGACGTGAAACTTAGCTAGAATTTAGCATTTTTACAAGAAAGTGTGAATAATGTCAGAATGCTGCATGTTGTGCAGAGACATACTCAGACTGACACACACCCACACACATACACACACATATATGCAAGCTGTGAATGCTGGCACCGAAACACACACACACACAAACACAAACATCGAGGCACACAAACTCCTTGAGCACGCCGGTGCGCTTGGTGCTATAAATCCACCCAGGACTTCATTAGAAAGGCCAGATGACAGATGAGAAGACTAATAGACACAAAGTGCTTTCTGCCTGATGGACAGCCTGGCAGAGAGAGAGAGAAAGAGAGAGAGATGGCAGCAACACATAGGACAACACACAGTTAAGGCACAAATTGATGGGTACCTTGACAGTTGACAAATTCACGCATGTATTTGATTTGTTTAACAATCCAGCTGGGTTTGAAGGCACAGTGGCATATGTGGTGATGTGATGGCAGCAGGTGAAAGTTTTCATGATTCAACAAACTGTTTGAACGCTCACCAGTATAAAGACAGGACAGCTCTGTGCAACAGGCGAATGGTGTGATTAAGGTAGTTAATGAAAGAGAGGTTCACGGAATCTATGTTGTTTTGGGTGGTGCATAATTTATGATTATTGTTGCAAAATAAGATGTCTGTGTAAAAAAATTCTGCAAGAACTGTTAAGGTGCTCGAATGAAGAATAAGTGCAAATACTTCTGTTTAATGAAGAAACAGGAAAAAAACAGCAACTAAAGAATTGTTTAAAAAAGTTTTAAAGAATTTACACAAACCGACACACAAACTCTCAATTGTAGATTTGAGTATTTCTCCTGACAGACATTTTTGCAGTACTAAGTTATGAACAGCCCATAATCCAATATTGTTTCTCAAATGCTGCAAGTGTGTGTGTTTCTATATGTGCGTCAGTGATCAAATCAAGTCCATTTTCTCTGTCCCTGATGAGTTTTTCCTCCAAACTAGTTTTGTTGGACTGGTACACTGCGTGCCTGTTTAAAACAGTAACGCTCCATTTTACTCAGCACCCTCGGCAACGGATGAAACCTCAGGGACTGAGTATAATTACAAAAACTCACAGACATAACGACAAATTGAAACTCACGCATACTAGACATAAGGAAAGCTCAGGGATTCACAATAATGCCAGCATGACACAAGCACAAACAAACAAAATGCACACATGGTGGAACATGTGCGCGCACACATACACACACACACAGACACACAAACAGAAGGAAATACAGATGGCCTATTTGTGCCAGATCTGATTATGGTCTGATTGCTGGCTTCCAGACTAGCTGGTGTTAGTTTTGTGCCCGGCAGCGATCAGGAAAACGATCAGAGGATCTTCTTGTGCTAATTGCTCTCTCCGAGTTGCCCTGAATCCACACTTTCTGCAGGTACAGATAGTTGCAGGACTGTTAACACAAAGTAATGTCAGCTGCAGCAGATGGCTGCTAATCTTTGTCTCGCATAATATCCCACAAGAAGGTGGGACGATTTGTTATGCCACATGACCTTAAGACAAAAACAAACAAAATCTTAATTCGCCACATGGGACAGATGTCACACCTTTTGTCTTATTGTCCCTTCATCTCCTCACCTCTCATCCTCTAGGTCGAGGCCATGCGTTGGAAGAAAGGTGACCCATCTCTGCCGCCCTCTGTATGCAGCATCCCATGCCGTGCAGGTGAAAGGAAGAAAGTGGTCAAAGGCGTGCCGTGTTGCTGGCACTGTGAGCGCTGTGAGGGATATCACTATCAGGTAGATATGTGGAGACATACAGGCTACCAGTATTTGCTGTTGGCTCTGTTGGAATTATATCATTCACCTGGGATGTAGAACTTTTAGGCCTGTCTCTGTTATGCTGTTACCTAAAAAAGAAACAAAAAATACCAAAAAACTTCCCTTAATAGCAAGATTCTGAAGTGTAGCATGTAGCTCAGACGGTAAAGAATATAATGCTAAAGGTACCATGTGAGGATTGTAGGCACCTATTTGTGTGTAGTCTCATAGCACTCTACAGTAAGGCTTGGCATAACATTGCAGATGATCTGAGTATATTGATGAACCATTTGTGGGTTGTTGTTGTTGTTGTTGGGGTTATTTTTTCAGAAGACTTTCCATCAAAACTGTATGCTCTTGAAATACTCTCATTACACGGTTCACAGGTTGCAGGCAGAAATAATACACCTAAAACATTATTCACTTTTGTCACTCAATCACTGAGGATGATAGAGAATATTTACAAAACATGTACTGTTAAAATTGTCTATTTCAAAATGTGAAACCAAGCAAGTCCCATTCCAGTGTAATCCGGCCTGGTGATGCATTCTGGCTGTCAATTTGTAAGTCATTTTGTTGAAATATATATTTAATAAAAATAAATGTTATTGACTTTTTGCATCAACTTAAAATCTTCACTTTCTGTCAATCTTTTATGTTTAAAGTCACAAAAAGAAAAGAGATTTCTCTTACGTAAAAACGGCCTTGATTGTTGTGTTTTAAAAGCTGGGAAAGCCTCCAAATGCTCTTAGCCTAATTGGTTCACTTAGGTAAAATTTATCCGTCAATTAAAATGGAGCATTTTGCCAGATGCCTAACCTTGGCAGAGCTTCTAAACCCATAACTGGTTCCATTTGTTTGAGTCAACTAAAAGATTTGTTTGCAATGACAGCACTTTGACATAATGCACATGTTAGTCTCCGGATGCATCTGCTCTCTGACAGCTGCCGCCTGCATACTCTTACTCTACAGTAGAGTTCTGTCCCCCTGGGTCAGGATATTTTTGTTCAAACTCATCTCAGGCAATCAAAAGAAAGCCACTTAGATGGCCCATTTTGGATTTACATAAGCAGGAAGAACCCCACAGATGCTATTATAGCAAATGGAAGTATATCATTTAGGTGGAAGCAAAAGGGTCTGATCACACATTATAAAAAACACCCATCATCCATATAAATTTATTTGAATCCATGACGCTCAAATATATATGCAAAGAGTTCCCTCGTTGAGGAAGCATTAAAGGAAAAAGAAAATATCAACCATAACAGCAGCTGGCCATGCTTGTCAGAGCCGGCGATCAATACTAGTTTTTCAAATACATGCATTTGCTGTAACATCAATAATCTGTTGACGCATTTACAGTAGATTTGGGATTTTAGTTGATCGGAAAATATCATAGCAGCATGACTAAAACAAGTAAGTGAACTATAGAGTAGGAGTTCAAATATGTATGAAATGTGTGCTTTTTTTCCTCATTAATTTATCAGTTTACAGAGGTAGATGACACATAATAGCTCAGTCTCAATTGATTGGTAAAGTAATCAACTGTTAGGGATTTACAGTATATTCACATAAATTTGGGAGCAGCCGTATTTACAGATTTGCCATATTTGTGTGAAGATTTTGGATGAAAACATTGGGAATTTACTGTATATCTGTGGGAGCTATAGACAGATTCAAGAGGCACAAAACAATCTTTAATTTACATAATGAAAACTGTCCCTCCCCAGGCATCAGAGTTCACCTGTGAGCTGTGTCCATATGAGATGCGGCCCGATACCAACCGCACCGGCTGTGTCCCCATCCCGATCATCAAGCTGGAGTGGCACTCCCCCTGGGCCATCGTCCCCGTCTTCATCTCCATGCTGGGGATCATCGCCACCTCCTTCGTCATTGTCACGTTTGTCCGGCACAACGACACGCCCATCGTGCGAGCGTCCGGACGGGAGATGAGCTACGTGCTGTTAACGGGAATCTTCCTGTGCTACGCCATCACCTTCCTGATGATTGCCACGCCCGATGTAGGGGTGTGCTCGTTCAGGAGGATCTTCTTGGGCTTGGGGATGTGTTTCAGCTACGCCGCGCTGCTCACCAAGACCAACAGGATACACCGCATCTTTGAACAAGGGCAGAAGTCTGTAACAGCACCCAGGTGAAGAATAAACATGCCTGTCATTATACACACACTGTGTTTCACCCCATGGTTGTCCAGTACCCGTAGATTTGGATGAGTGTAGTAGCACTGAAGGTCACTGTAAGTGTGTTTTTCTTTGGAGATGTGTGTATTCGGATGAAGACCTAACCTCCACGGCTTCCTTACTGTTCTGCTTGGAATCATTATTCATCATTTATTTCTCATCCATTATTAATGAGAGTAATGAACTCACACTCACCTATTGTACTGTTTGCACTCAGTGTGAGTGACTCTCGGAGAGGGCATCAACTAAGTGACTTAAATGTTAATGTGGTATTTAATAGCGCTCAGGTTCATGTCCGCGCTACCCAGATGGTCATCTGTCTTTCCTGCGGCACCATCCATCTGTAAGAGTTAGTGTTATTGTGCTCCTATTACTCACGCATTTAAAAAATGATAATTAGGATTTGAAAAATCAGGAAAGACCAGACTGATTATAATTAAGTTTTTTTTTGTTTGTTTTATGGAAAATAAGCAAATTACACTAAATTGAATCCACAAAAATGGAAACAATATTGAGGTAAGGACGTTATGAGATGCAGAATACTGTAGGGTTTGGAGGCTCTTTTCAGGTTCCAGTGTGTGTTGTGCCTCCAGGTAGTCGACACTAAGAATCCTTTGAGCCTGAGAGTTTGAAGGAGCTAGTTGTTTCTTCACTACAGTGGAAAGTAAAAAATATAGCTTTTGTTGTTGGGTATTATTTTCCCCCGTGTTTTTCTCTTTGGCATCCTATATGGTCATCACATTCCTTCTAACCAGTCTCTTATGTAAGGCTTCTCCTCACTAACTATGTTCTTTACTATTGCCTAAATGTCATCATCACCCTCCAACATTTATTTTAGTGTGGGTTTTGTGGGTGTTTGTATTGCCTCATATATAGGAAGATGATATTTTGCTGCTGGCAGGTCTCGATCTTTTAGATAATGTGAAAAAACAGCCTTGTTTTCAGGGTGAGTTTAAAAATGTATTTATTAAACACAAATGTATTGCCCAAAGACTGTTAGAAAAATCTAATCTTATAGAAAATGTAATTATGCTTGAAAATCTAATCCTTTCAATGCAGCGTTAGCACATTTTCAAGTGCAGATATTTCCTTGAGCACAAACTGTCTTACATGGGTTTTGCCGCACTCTAAATTAAACCTTGTTCCCTGGTATCATTATTCCCTTGCTGCAACCACTCGCTCATATCAGTAATCGTCTCCTTCCCCAGGTTCATCTCTCCTGCCTCCCAGCTCGTCATCACCTTCTCGCTCATCTCAGTTCAGCTGCTGGGAGTCTTTGTCTGGTTCGCGGTGGATCCTCCCCACACGGTCGTGGACTTCGGCGAGCAGCGGACCCAGGATCCCATGTCGGCGCGCGGCGTCCTCAAGTGTGACATCTCGGACCTGTCCCTCATCTGCTCCCTGGGTTACTCCATCCTGCTGATGGTCACATGCACAGTTTACGCCATCAAGACGCGAGGCGTGCCCGAGACCTTCAACGAGGCCAAGCCCATCGGGTTTACCATGTACACCACCTGCATCATCTGGTTGGCATTCATACCCATCTTCTTTGGCACGTCACAGTCTGCAGAGAGGGTAAGTGTGTATGTTTTTGTCGTTTCTGGTTTTTATTTCTGTCAATGCTACTATATACACGACCTAACCTGCATACCTTAACTGCTGTCCTTTCACATTTTCTTTATGAACTACAGTCTACAGAGAGTGTGAGTATATTGCAGATGTCTGTATGTCATCTCCATCATCTTTAGTCTGCAAATAGGATGAAACCATGGTGTGTGTGTGTGTGTGTGTGTGTGTGTGTGTGTGTGTGTGTGTGTGTGTGTGTGTGTGTGTGTGTGTGTGTGTGTGTGTGTGTGTGTGTGTGTGTTTACTAGTCTGCCCGTCTATCTGTTGGGTTACCCTGTAAAGGACCTGTTTGGGATTTAAAGCAATCTAGCTATCTATCAAAGAGACACCACAATCTACAGGAAATATGACTACTGAGCGCAATTCTGTGCATGTGTGGTTGCAAGATTTGACTTAATAGAGGAAGGTGCAATGGATATACATGATGTCTGTGTGCTACTTATGTATATTTGTGTGAAATTACTTTTATAAAATGACAACTCACTGACAGGTGGGTTGTGACGGTGTAGTTTATGGGCTGCTTGTGAGCTCTCCTGAGCCCATTCTGCAGTATTATTACATTTTGGAATCACTTTTTGAGTCATACATTTGCATTGTTGCTATGGCAAAAAACACATCTTATTTTGCTCTTCACCAGACAGCCTTTTGGAGATCAAAACTCTATATCTTGGCACTGAAAGATATGTTTTTTTCAATTGTAGCTTTACTAATGGCTTAGAGTCCAAAATCTCCTGACAATCCCCAGTGAGTACAAGAGGATTTTCTGTCTGGCTGATTGACTAGATCTATGCCTTGGTCCAGGCTTTTAGAGGCTTGTACTGTACTGAGCTTATTGCTCCTACCTTTAGTCAATTATTGATGGCTATATGAGCTGAGTGAGATGTAACTTGTTTTAAGGTTAAAGTGTGTGCCTGTGTGAGTGTGGCAGCCTTTACAGGGTTCAGGCTCTGCCTAATGAATGATGGTTTCATTATGGATGCACAGTACATTATCCAAATGTATACTGTGCTTTATTTGTTATTTAATGTTATCCCAAGTCCCAAGATATACCTCAGGGGTCAAAGAATGATTCGAAAGAAAGAAAGAAAGAAAGAAAGAAAGAAAGAAAGAAAGAAAGAAAGAAAGAAAGAAAGAAAGAAAGAAAGAAAGAAAGAGCCTTTTTTCTTGTGTGTCTGCAACAACCTCTGTGGTATTGTGTGATTGAATGAATGCAACTTATAATTGGCTTACCACCCGTCTAGACAGCAATGGGCTGGAGGGGTCGTAAAACACACTTCATTCAAACTCCATTACAAGCATTGGTGTATGCAGCCATCGTCTCGTAGTCATCGTCGAAAACAAAGAAATAATTAAACTCACTGAGCTTTCTGCCCATGTAGTAAGGGGTTGAGTGGCGACGATATTCTCAGCATTGTGTGTAATGGTAGTTTAGTTGGCTATTAGCCAAACACACATTCCAAAACACTAAAAGGGAGCGATCTGTTTTGCCCCCTTTGTGTTTCTGAGCGCAGAGTATCATCTGAGTGTCGGAGATGAACTCAGCTGTTTAAGTAGCGGTCGCTACCGGCTAGTGGCCGGCAAAGAGTAGTGAGTGAGGAGTCAGCGGGCAGTCAAAGGCAGTATAGAAAATGAAATGAATAGGTGATTTGATAAAGTGTTTATCACCACAACCACAAAAGGTCCTTGTAGCCACAACTGGCCACCTAAAAAAAATATGCAGTTTGCTGCAGCATAATGTGAGATAAGCCATGGACAGACACAAAGGTGCACACTCACGAAAGGACACGCAACACACACACGCTAGCAATGGCATGATAACACTGGCAGAGATACAAATCATCTTGTTGGTTTAACTGCTCATTGCTAAAGTTCACATTAAGATAATAACCTGTGAAGAGGCACTCACAAGTACTGTAGCTATCGCTTTATTTGAAGGGGTTGTACCCAAAAAAGCTGGAAGCCACTGCCTTTAGGGACCAGTAATCAGATATGTAAGTAATTGACTGATTGTGTAACAGCCTATAGGAGCTGTCATTTCATCTTATCAGTTTAAAATCAGAAGTTGTAGGAGGCATGCATACATGAACTCATAACAATACAGTACACACACAGAGTAAACCATTGTGTTTACTCACATGCGGTTTATTGATTCTATTTTTTGATACTGTGTCTATTCTAGTTTTAACAATAGACCTTTCAAGGTAGGTCATTGATTGCATATGTCACAGGTTGTACATCACTGTGCTAAACCTTTGTGCACACATATAGTTTATACATAAGCACGGAGCAGGCATGGTGGTGTACAGATAGAAAGCACTGTATCATTCACGGGTTCAGGAAATATGCATGTAAGAGATACAAATCACAAACCTCAAGCTGTTTTGGTAGGAAATTAATCAAACCAAAACACAACTCCAAAACTAACTGTGTCCTTGAGAGTGCCTGTGAGTCTATCTACGCAATCTCAAATGTTGATCCAATTGTTTCATCCTCCTCTACATAAACCCTGACCAGCTTTTTCGTCCACTGAAGGTCCAAGTCTTTCCTTCCACACCCTCAATAGAAGAAATAACTAGTATTGTGTCTCACTATTTTTGGAGTGTTAGTCAGGAAACTTTTTATTTCTCCATTTCCTTGCGACTCAGCCCATTTTCCTTTCAAGGCGCGTGCCAGTCTCTGTCGCATGGCAAAAAACTAACATCAAAGATATCTAATCACACATCAGGGAAATCTTCACTCTTGCTGGATGTATTATAGTGTTTTTCCTTTGCTATCTCTCATTTATTTCCCTTCAAGAAGTGGAATAGAATTAGTTTTTTTGTGCCTCAGTGAGATTTTATTTATTTATTCTTTTTTCTTTAAAGCAATTACCTTTTTTCACCTCACCACATCCATGCAAAAAAGTGGCAAGTGTTATTACAACTATAACATCATAAGGAGAATTTTACTGATTTAGTTTCCACAGACGAAGGCTTTAATCAGGTGACCTATGACAGCTGGGTGCTTCCTTGACCTTTAAGTTGTGTGCTGTGTGAGCCCATAACCTTGCATATGTGTGCACGTGTTACCATTCCTAGGTGCTGATGTGTGAAGGTTCTTTTAGGGTGTGTTCACGCACATGTGTGACTCCAAATGTCATTCGTGTGTGTGTGTTATATGACTTTGTAAAGGTGCGTCTGTGTGTGTGTGTGTGTGTGTGTGTGTGTGTGTGTGTGTGTGTGTGTGTGTGTGTGTGTGTGTGTGTGTGTGTGTGTGTGTGTGTGTGTGTGTGCAAGCATACATGTGTGTGTATGCTATCTGACATGTTGTTGTGTCCTGTCTTACTGGTTGGGCTGTTTAGCTAATTAGAATGTCCACCAGCGACTTCTTGTGTATTGGCGTTTGAGTGTGTTTGTCTAGTGTGTTGTATTTAATTGGAATATCCACCAGTGCACATTTGTGTGTCTGTGTATGTTGTTTCTAATTGGAATATCCTCTGGAGTGTGTGGCAGCTGGCTGGCTAACAGAGAGAGCAGAAGAGAGGGAGGGGAGAGACGAGTGAAAGAAATAAACAGGTAATGATGTGACTCGCTGATGGGGCTTTAATGAGGAGAGCTCTACCAAGGGCATAGGGTTGGTTTCCGAACGGGCCCAGCAGGAAGAGGCAACAAAGCAGTTAGTCGGAGGTTCGATGACAACATGACTTGCATTAGGATTAAGTTTGTCATCAAATGGCCATCATGCTCTGCCTAATAATTAATATAATTATTAAAACGTATACATATTAATACTCCACTATACTGCCGCACAACTACTGATACTCACTCTTGGATACTAAGCATGAGAAATAAACACCTAGTTGAGCTGCTCATGGCAACTGTTGATTTGTTAATGACACCAGGGCTTGTGATGAGGTGCCTGTTGAAACAGTGGCATGCATAGTGGCTATGTGTAGACATTTCAAATGGCCGTTGTATGAGCGCGTGGATCTTCAAGGCTTCATCAGCCTCCACCAGGTGTGCTTCAGTGCTCCTTTTCAGCTTATCCCTGGTAGAATGCATCTCCGTGTGAGTGTTTTAGACTTTGCCGTGCCTTCGACAAAAGAAGAAAAAGTCCACTTACTAACCTTTTTTCCCGAAATGTCATCCCATATGTCACGGTCTTGCACAATGTCTTCACAGTGAAAGCAGCAGGTTAACAGAGCAGCCGCTTCGGCCCTCAATCAGTGTCTACAGATGACGTGTTAAGGCACAGTATTGTGTAGGTAATCAGCATTTTGGCAACGTTCAGAGCCCAATGTGAAATCTCTACGAAACAGCCTAAAATAGACTTTAAACGTTCTGCGGGTTGCGGTTGCCCATGTATATATAGCTCGAGTCAAAACGTGAGCTGCTACACTGCCTGTGTAGACAGCGGGATCGATTACAATAGAGCATATATGTTTGATCAGATACATCCACTGACTCTTGGTGAATTACCTTTTACCCTTTCCAAGTCAGCTTTTATTCATTTTGCATGCAGTAACACACGAGTCATAATTTTGTTTTAGAGAAAACTCAACTCCTTGCATTTGCTTCTGGTGTTCTTCACGGCTGTTTTGGTTGGAGGGAAATCCAGTAACTCTGAGTAAGAGGCAAACCGGCTTTAAAAATGACATATTTTCTTTTTAAATGTCGAGGTGCTTTTTTTTTCAACCATCGAGGATATGATCAGGCATCTTCTCATCTTTCCCATGGTCATTTTTTCCAAGTTGTAAAAAGCTTGCATTGATTGAGAGAAAGGCTGGATCTTTTCTGCATGCTACGGTGAGATCAGCAGAATAGTCAAAGTAGAGCAACATAGAAAGCTGAAGCCTATAGAGCCTGCTAGAAGGTACAGTGAGCCCTTATCCAACAAGGTTTATAATGTTTTACCTTCCACCTAGACAGAAAAGACATCCGACATTCCTTCATAGCTTCTGGGTTGAATACAAACCATATAGTCTGTAACACAGAGACCCAACTGTCTTGCTATACTCTCTTAGTATATGCACATTTAGAATGACTTCCTGCGGTTCATTTTCTGACAAATGCAGACTTGAGATTCTGCCACATCCTCATCCTCTGTCCCCGCCTACTCGCTGTCATTTGATTCTGTTCCCTCTCATGTACATAAATGTGTTCAGTCCCTTCCACAACCTCCTCTTCTCGTATGCCCCTTGTATTTCTGCTCTCTCGCCGTCGTAACAGCCTTCCTCTCATTCCTCTCATTCCTCTCCATTGCTCATGTACTGTCCCCCACACTCGTCTCCTCTGAATACTCAACAAGGCTCTGAGTCACAGCGGGCAGAGAAAGAGGGGAGGAAGAAAAAAGACACAGAGAGAGGGAGGGAGGGAGGGACGAGAATATAAAGGGGGAAAGTTTCAGGCGAGAGATAGGGGACATGCAGGGAGAGACAGTGAGACACGGAATGAGAATGCGAGAGATAAATCAAGACAGAGGGAAAGAGGGATTCTTAACCATCACCGACGAGGGAAGTATTGTTTTGAAATAGGTCATGCTACCATGCAGAGGCTGCTGGCTCCGAACAGCTACTGCCGCACCCTGCAGAAATGGGAAAGTGTGTGTGTGTGTGTGTGTGTGTGTGTGTGTGTGTGTGTGTGTGTGTGTGTGTGTGTGTGTGTGTGTGTGTGTGTGTGTGTGTGTGTGTGTGTGTGTGTGTGTGTGTGTGTGTGTGTGTGTGTGTGGTGTGTGTATGTGCGTGTTTCTTCCCTCTGCCTCTCTCTGCTTGGTGTAAACCCTCACCACAGGGTGCATCCTCTCTCCAGCTATCTCCCTCTGTGTCTGCCTCATCATTCCTTTGCCTGACACCATAGACAGACAACCATCTTTTTCTTTCTTCTTCTTCTTTCTTCTTCATTTTCCCCTCTTTCTCTTTTTCTTACCCCTCTTTCTCTCTCCCTGTGAGCCACCTCTCCTGTTCTCCAGATGCCTTAAATATGGGCAGCTTGTTATCTCCTGCTTTCAACAGAGGGAGAATCAACCACCCTGCTGCTACCCACAAACCCATATGTGTGTGAGAGCCTGTGTGTCTTTTTGTTTTTCACAGCACGTCTATTTTTTGGTATTGTGTCCTTATGTGTGCACCAGTTGCTTGCACAGAGACATATTTGAGGGAGGTATTTGTTTGCTAGTTATGCTTGTATAACCATGTAGGAGCTGCTGAGTGACAGAGATGAGGTGCACCCTTTAAAGTCTTTGATGAGCTAGAAGATAAGCTCCTGTCCACCCAAAAGAGATGCTCTGCTTTAGATTTTTTTTCATTTCTAGACTTGGTCTACATGAGTAGGTACTAGGTGAAACAACGAGGTATGCGGTAAAACCTCAACCCAGCTTGGAAACATAATTCTCCCCCCCCCACAGTGTCGTAACAGAAGGACAAAGCTGCATGTTCTGAACAGTATGAATCAGTCACTGTCAGTCACTGAAGCGGCTTTTCATACAGACCTATACACTCTGTGTCTCTCAAGGCTTCCCATTCAGATTATCTCTGTGACACATTCCCCATCTCTCTTGCTTATACACACCCACACACACACTGCTGTCTCACCCTAGACCAATGAAAGACCCAAGAGTTTTAACCTCAAAATAGTCTCTGGAAAAGAAAGAATGGAAAATAGCCTCACTTTGTCTGACATTTCTCACTTTTTTTCCCCCTCTCCCCCTGATTGGACCTCAGGAGTATAGAAAGAACACACACAATATAGAGTACCTGCCTCACAAATCCATTTCTGCCCATCAGCACACACACACACACACACACACACACACACACACACACACACACACACACACACACACACACACACACACACACACACACACACACACACACACACACACACA
The DNA here is from genome assembly GCF_027596085.1 of Anoplopoma fimbria. NCBI lineage: Eukaryota > Metazoa > Chordata > Actinopteri > Perciformes > Anoplopomatidae > Anoplopoma > Anoplopoma fimbria. Next base: position 10,784,857 of record NC_072471.1, on the reverse strand, counting down.
CACACACACACAGTGTCGAGGCTCACCGTCCTCAGACAGATTTATGGCCGTGACTGTGGTCCCGGTGGAGAACTGGTGACCGCCCAGATCCTTACCGGGAGTAACCGCCGGTAATTAATCTACACTTATCTGAAGAGGAGAGAGACAGGGAGACAGAATTAAAACGGCAAAGTGAGAGGGATTGGACTGAGAGGGTGGTGACAAAAAAGAGAGATGGAGGATGAGAGAAGGGAAGAAGGTTAAGCAAAAGAGAAAAGATAAAGGAGGCAGCAAGGAGTGAACATACAAGGCAAAAACTGCAGCAAAGAGAATGAATCAGAGCGTGTGGGTGTGCAGAGTGAGAGCAACGTCAACAGTTACTAGCAGACAGAGAGAGTTAAATGAGGGTGGGATTTACACACTATCCAACGCTCAAGATGGAAAAAGAATGGCAAGCTAATATTAGAGAGAGTGAGATAAATGTAGATCAAAAATGAAGTAGAGTAAAAATTTAAACTCTGAGAGATACAAAGATAAAGAAAGCGGGGTGATGGGGAGGAGGGAAATCAGAGACATTTCTGAATCGTTTAAGAATCAGACAGATGGCCAAACTCTGGGGTCATGAGCATTTAAACATCTAGTCTGCACTGACAGTGAATAACATTTTTGTTTATCATTCTGAAGGTGTAAATTGCCCTGAATTAAACCAGGTTGTGTGTTTTCACAGGCAGACGGCTCCAAAATATATGATGAGTTGTAAAATGTACCATCATTCTTTCAATTTATTCATTTGGTTGGACATTATGTGGGATATTGAACAGCATTGCAAGCTGTTGAAAATAATGTTGAGATTGGTTGAATTTGCTTTCCAGTACCTACTTTGATAACAAGGTTGCTGGAGGTATTATACAAAGCCTCTGATTACATTTACAAGTACACAGCTTCGGATTCCACATCACCGACATATATTATAATTGACTCCAGTGTGAACATTTAAATGGAAATATAGAGTATGTATGGGATGCTTTAGGGGAAATAGGATACTGTATATAAGAGCAGTGGGTTGCATCCCACTTCTGGAATGCAGCTTACAAATTATGCAAGTATTCCTGCAACACTGATTGTATATTGTGAACTTTTTCACATGCCAAATTGGTGAAAAATGCTAATCTGGTTTGTGGAAATAGTTACTTATACCAACTTTGGTTCAGGTTATGGTGGAAATTGGGTTAGAATTAAATCAGAACAGGTCGTTATGAGCTGGAATAAAAAAAGAACTATATATAGAGCTTTATTTTTGAAGGCAAGGTAAAATACCAGGACACAGCTCATAATTCCAGTACGCTCAGCGATTACAGAACATGGACTGTACAGAAGGCAGTCACTTCTGACCAATGTGTCCTTCGTTGGACGTCATGTCGTTTTCATTCTGACAGAGTTAACTGATCCGCAGCGTCATTATCTGCAACAAGCTCTGTGGGGGGAGGGAATAAAAAAAAAGTACATTTTTGAAGGAAGAAGTTTTCCAATCTTTTGCAGGGTTCTGGTGGGATTTGGTTGTTTGGCTGAAAATGAGAGGAGACAGACAGCAAGTGTCAGATCCTGACATCAAACATGAGATGTTGAAAGATGTGGGGACGCCCAAGGGGGACCTCACACAGAGACACTAGCAGTCACACACACAGATATTTACACACTATCTATGCATATACACATGTATGCTCTGCATTCAAAAACATATATGTAAGTACACATTTAAGTAAACGTACATGTACATGCACTCAGAAAAGCTCATCAAGGGAGCAATAGAGTCAAGAAAGAACAGTATAATACAAAGATCTAAACAAATAGGTTATTGTTTATTCTGTTTGTTATTTTCCACCTCCACTGCAGCTGTCCTATCATTCCTGTATACTGTATGTCAGACTGTAGGGAGACAGACTGCATGACAAAGCAAAAACATGCACTGACGCTGATAAAATAGTTCTGTTGACAGGCTTTTTTGTGCCTGTTAACTTTTCAAGATATTCCATTTTTTTATTCAGATTGTTGTATTGATCTTTTAAAAGAACAAACTTTGAATTTGTCTTGTTTCTCTTGGGACCAGCTGTAAAGTATGTAAAGCAAACACACGATTATAAGTAAATCACGCTGCAAAATTAAAAACATTGTAAATTGATAAATGAAGCCATAGTATATGCCCCGATTGAATTAGTGTTGTACTGCTCATCCTTCTGATCCCAAGAGAAATTCAAAGTTTGTTGCCCTTCAAGCTGTTGCTGTGCAGAAGTAATAACCTGGCATCCAGACGCTGGCAAAGGTTAGGAAATATTTTGGTGAGATGAATTTGGATCTCTGTCAGACTCATAGCGTCATGTAGCATTCAGGTCAGCTTCAGGGATAAAAAGTCCAGGCAACATAGACTTATTACAGTCGGTGCTTCCAAATGAACTGGACTTTCATATTGATGGATCATTTAAGTTTTGTCACTCATTAAGTGTTGTGCACATTGTATACCACTTTGGTTTGTAGAAGTAGTTGTACCCAAACCAAAAGTATTCAAGTTTTTGATAACTGTCTTTTTCTTATGAGTGAAAACAGTGTGTCTTTCAGTAGCAGCCATGCATCTCTGTGTGTGCGTGTGTGCGTGTGTTTGTGTGTACTTTGACTCCAATTACTGTAAACGGATGGGCATCAGTACCACTTATAGACAATGACTAATACACCTAGAAAGTTTGCCAAACCAAAACAGAAAGCAAAGATAAATTATTTTCACCTTTAAGTTGCCTGTTGCTATGTACTATTAATCACTATGGTAACCAACCTAACTTGCCAGACAGCAGCCTGACACTGTCTATGCACTTGAACAAAACAACAAAATTAGCTTTTGCTGTTTCCGTTGCTGTCCACAGGCAACTAATGGAACCGTGAATAACATGGAATCTCTAGTCAAGCAGAGATTGACCATTGTTGGCTCGTTTCATAGTTGACTGCAGATTAACAATTAACACTGCATGTCTCAATCATTTTTTTTTTCAGCACAATTGTAATCAGCATTGCAATTTGGCTTCACTCATTCTCTGAAAACGAATAATATCTGCATTACATTACATTACATTACAGTCATTTAGCAGACGCTTTTATCCAAAGCGACTTACAAGAAGTGTATTCAACATAGGTATTCAAGGGAACTACTAGTCACCAGAAGTCATAAGTACATCTCCTTTCTTAAACAAGCATCTAAGAGCATAAACCAGAGCAAAAGTACAGTGCAGAAACAAACTAATATGAATACAATAAGTGCAACAAACCAATAGGAATGCAATAAGTGCCAAGTGGAAGGCTCAGGGTAGTGCTTCTTGAAGAGGTGAGTTTTCAGCCTGCGCCGAAAGATGGGCAGCGACTCTGCTGTCCTGACGTCAGTGGGGAGTTCATTCCACCACTGTGGGGCCAGGACAGAAAAAAGCTGTGACCGGGTCGATCGGCCGCAGGGACCTCTGAGCGACGGGCAGCACCAATCACCCCGAGGCAGCAGAGCAAAGTGGTCAGGCGGGGGTATAGGGCTTGACCATGCATCATTAAGGAAACTGTCAAGGCAACAATAAGTTGATGAAATGAGACTGATGGTGATATTTCCTTCACCACCACGTGGAATTTCGAGTTAGGGGACTCTCTCAAAGATAATTAAGAAAAGTATCAGACAGCTAAAGTGTTCCCGTAAATAAAATCACCCAATAACGGCCATGATTTTTTACCTTGATTTATTTATTCGTTTCATTAGAATTACAAAAAAGGGTTTGGACTTTCCAGCCCAATTTCTGTCAACATTGCATTACGTAAGCTGCAGAAAAAGTGGGCTAGTTATGAGAAAGAAAGAGAAAGAGCAGACATTCATAACAAGGCCGCCCGAACAACATGCATTGACATGAAACCTTTATGCACAACTCAAAATTTGTTTGACTTGAGACTGCTCGCCTGACCCCATACAGATCTGCAAGTCAATACGGGCTACACCACCAAGCTGTGGCAGAGCAAGCACAGAAGTAACATTATTTTATGAAATAACCTGTGCCCCCTTCTATAACACACATACAAACCTTAGACCAGTATGGATTAGATGGAAGAAAACTTACTCTAAGTGTTTTGTAGACGATAATGAGGCACTTGTGGACAAAAGTCACCGCGCTTGGGACCAATTAAGCCTTAGGATTCTCTGCCACAATATTTCAGCTTTGTGTCCCTGTGTGTGATAGTTTTTAAAATAGTTTTTCATCACAGCACCGTGTTGGAAAAAAACATGTGATGGGCGTGTGGAGAAATGCAACTTGGGGATTTAACAACCTCTGAGTGAAAAAACATATTGAGAGACAATAAAACGCTAAAAAGTAACTTTCTTCATGCATACAAATTGAACAAAAAAACCTACTCCTCTCACCGTTTTTTTGTTTTAGTAAAATTAGGTTTCTCAATGATTCCCACAGTTGGAGCTTTGAATTGAACACTTGGTGTGACTTTTGTCTAATTGTTACTTTCCACTATGGCTGAGATCTGAATTGCAGAGCGATATCATGAACTGCAATATTGACAGCAAGCAGTCCCCTTTTTTTGATTAATATACTTCCTTCTGTGATATTCTTTATGAAAGATAAAGATGATGCTTTAATTATTTCAGACTTCAAAAGATAAAAAAAGAAGTCCTAATTAATCACTTTAATGATACTTAATTTAGATTTTCTCCTTGCAAGTAATGTATTTTGAGTCATTTGATGCTATTCTAGTTTTATTGTAGAACACTTTGAAGTTCTAAAAATCTTAAAAAATGATCATGAAAAAATGATCATGAATCATTATTCTCCACAGTCAGAAGCAGTAAGAACTGGTACGGTCATGCTCCCATTTCTCAGATAAATAAATAAATAAAAATACAATCTCCTCACCCTCCCGTGGCTCAGGTGATTAAAATACTGAGTGGTTCCATGATGTGAGTGAACAGAAACAGGAGGTGGCAGTTTGACACTCACACACATACACAATAGTTGTTTACTCTAAATGGGAATGTGGAGTTAGTTTAGGACCCCCAGGCTGCCTTTGAAGACACTTTGCTGGTTCAGGTTCAGTAAGTGCAGGCACCTATCAAGGACACCTAAACTCATTACCAACATGTGCAGATGGAAGCAGGTTAAATGAGCGGACAGTAGACAAATGGAGAAATAAAGTTGATAAGACAAAGAGTTAAAATCAGAAAGTGGTTCAAAAGACTCGGAGCCGATATATATGTAAGGATATTAAAAGGGAAGGGAGGGGAAAGGAAAATATTTCAGAGAGATACAGGATAATTTGGGGTCCAGTTTAGAGTGCCAACCTCTCTCATAGATAGTTAGGGCAGAGATGAGGGGATGACAAATAAAAGATGGAGCAACTGAAAGATGCTTAATGTCTTCGGGAATGAAATATGCAGTGCACAATGCTCTCTCACCCCATTATTTTCTCATCCCCAATCTCTCTTTTTTATTTTTTTCTCTCTGACCCTTCACTGACTCTGGACATGAAACAAAGCAGCCAGCAGTCATTTATTTCAGATGTGGGTTGGGAGACAAAAAGACAGCCGAGTGACTTCTGGCGAGAAATCTCATTGACTCCAGAGAGTTAAACACAAGTTCAATTTAATGCAAATGCACAGCTTTTCGGTGAAACAGTGCCCAAGTGAAGGGCATATGTTGTTCCACTATGAAACTTCTTTTTTTACTTAAGATCAAATCAATCATTGTGAAAATATTGTTTAAAGTATCTATGTGAAAGAAGGTTTCAGGCTTCCCAGTTATTCCTAGTGAGGTTGAGTTTAAAGTACAGACGTTTTTTCATCAACAATGAATTACTTCTGCAGGTGATTAATGCCATGAACACTTCAAAAATCAAAAATGCCACACTGTGCACAGCAATTGCCAAGTGACAACAGGCAACCACTCAGCCACTTGGCAACATACAACAGCAATCTGGTTGCAGGGTTGAACACAGTGAAGTTTTGTGGTACTATTAATTTGAACATGTGTAAGCTTCCGTTCAAGTGTCTTGTGGGAAAACTCTCCATTGTATCACAAACAACGTGCCCATGCCAATAAGTGCTTCGGGACTTTGTTCATCAGATCAGTCACTGTCCATCTGTACTGCTTTGTCATCACTTTGTCTTTTTTTTTCTCCTTCTACTTTCCACTTCCTGTCTACCACTGATTGTTCTCTCAAACCTTTCTTTTATTCCATCTCTCTCGCTCCTCATCTTTCTATTTGCCCCTTTTTTCTGCTGTTGGCCAAGTTGCTGGCCAGAGCTCTGCGATTTCACCATCACCTTTTCTCGCTCTGTGGTACATATAAAAGGAGCTGCGATCATCAGAGAAGCACTGTAATGACTTCAAATTCTCCATGCCATGGTTCATTAAGCGTGAGAGGCCGAGATATGTGCGTGTTTCTGTTCTTACAACCCATGCTTATTGACATTTTTGTAAGTGCACGCTCGTCTGTGCGTGCACATGCAACAATTAAGAACGCTTGAAGTATATTTCGCTGCATTGTGTCTTAATCAATACATTCCCTACAAGGTGGCTTCAAAAGCAGTGATTAAATTATGTTGTTCCACCACTGTCATTTTTTGGCATTGACTATAGATACTCGCCTTTGTATTTGTGGAAGATGAAGAGCCCACTTAATGTGCAAAGAAAAAAACTCCATGTCAATTCCTCCATTTTTTTCAACATGTGTTTAAGGTCTTAACTTAATGTGTACATGTCATACATTTCTCCTGCCTGTGCATATCAGTGAGTGGAAATTGCAGTGTCTGCATAAGATAGGCCTAATTTAGTTAATTGGCTTCTCATATTGTAGTGTTCATAAGCTGTACTTTCTTATTTCACGGTGTCATTTTTATAGTAGAGCCAACCATCCCAGAATAGCCTTCAACGTCGGCTGTCATGCCTCGACTATCAGCTGTGAAGAGAAGACTGCACTCTCTACACTTAACTATCAAGCTGCCTGTCTCTTAGGATCAGCCATGTCTCCCGGGAATTACATTCTTTTATAGCTAGTCAGTATTAGCTATTTGAGTTAAGTGGCAATGTTCGCTTCCAGAGCAGATGCCGCTCAAACTGCCCTGCAAAAAAAAAAAATGTATTGACCTCAGGCCTATAAGTCCTGCTTTCTCTGTGCTGCTGCATCTACAATACTGTTCCCCCACATCCATTTTTAGGGCGGGGAGCAAGTTTAAAACTTGACATAGAAATGTGGTAAATGACTAAAAAACTCATAACATATCTGCCGGAGTGACCAGGACTCACCCTGTGGGTAAACCTCCTTTTTCATCAGGAGGTTCATTAGACGGACTCCCACAAACAAACTCTGGTCAGATGCAGACTCGGTTCCTCCAAAGGTCTCCCCTCTCAGAAAATGTGATATGAATTGTATGTGTTAGAATGTGTTCTGCCTGCTCATAATGTTCCGTCTCCATTCACTGTCAGACAATAACATAAGTTATGATTATTACAATTTATCATATCTAGCCAAATATACCAGACAAATACCATGTCTAAATGTATAACTGGTTTTGGCATTCAGTAGCTCAGAGGTGATGATGCATTGAACAGTCAATGAGTTACAACAGATGTGCTGACTGAACAAGGTTTCAGGTCACCTGAATACATCTCTTGCTCATCTGCCCTTGCAACCAACCAAACCAACCACCTCTGTTAGAGTTGTGTGGGATCATCAAAGTGGTTTCAACTTTTCTTTATGTGTTGTGGCTCAATGGAGATCCAGACTGAAAGATAAATCTTTTACAAGCCTTATTTGACCAAGGAGATTCAGCTGTCTATGGCCCGGTGGGTCAGAGGGGACCAGCAATCTTCTGTGATCACTGTGATACAGTATGCCCAGAATGAAATGAAAACCTGAACATTATGTTTTGCAAATATGTCCAATATGAGACAGCTATCAGTGAGGTTGTACACTAAACGCCCCAAAAAATGTGATGCGGTCTGGGCTGAACAACGGTGGGCCTATCCTTTAAGCATTAATTGAAAAATAACCATGTGTCCCGCAGGCAAAAATCCTAAACTGAGCCCTTATTTTCATCAACACGAAATGATATGAGTGGCCTAGAGAGGACAATAAAACCAAAGCACTGCTAAGTCGACTTGGGCAATATTACTCACTGACACTGGCCACAGATTTAGCAAAAGCTTCACTTTCTTCAACCTTAAGACTAAAAGTAAGCCCAACACTATGTCACGTATTTGTCCACAGAATGTACATTATTCTCTTTCTTTTTTTTCTCCTGATCCTCTTTATCCTATTCTCTTTCCTCCCCAGGTGTTAAAAGCACATCAGACTTCACTCTACCCCTCTGTTCCTCTGTCTGAATCTCTTCCTATCACGGACCAGAGATTCTCCGCCTGTAAATGTTTTAAACCTTTAGGGAACACATTGTATGCAGCCATCTGTAGCTAAGCGTCTACTCTCTGAGTGTGACTTCTGGGATAATAGAGCGCTCTTCCGATACGAGCTTTTTTAGCCGATATCAGCTGGAAACGGCAAGGTGGAGGAGGACCGTTTCAGTCTTCAGTGTGAGAGTGTATGTGTGTCTGTGTAAATAACAGCTGGAAGCCACAACATTGGTCCAAAGGCTAGATGTAATGGAAGTGGCTATCAGCATCCTTGCTGCTGTTTTGATAAGAGCGAGTTCACAGCTTAAGGGAATATCTCTTTCCCTGTCATTTTCCCTGTTATTCTTCCCTTTTTTTTGGAGGTTATTCCATTCTCACTCTCTCTTTCATCGACTCTCTTTAAATCTTTTTTTTTCTTTATCTCTGTTTCGTTCATGTCTCTCTGTTACTGAAAACACTCTCCATCTGTTCCGTCCTGTTACAGCCACTCACCGATCCCTGTATCAGTACAATTCAATTGAGTGCTATTTGTTGGCAGGAAATATAAAAAAGAAACAACATGGTCGAAGTACAAATCAATCCACAAATTGTGTCTTGCATCTCTCTCATGATCTTTTTCTTTGCTCCTGTTTGATTGGTGATCCATCTCAAACAACCTCAAATTTCAATCCTATGTTAGGGAGTTGTTTTGTTGTGTTTGTGTGTCTCCTGTGGTTGAGGTGAAACTCAGCGGTGGAGTGTAAACTGCCATTAGAGCCTGAAGCGGAGCTGCAGGCTGAGCTCTTTACCCCAGGCCTGTGATGCTACCATAGCCAAGTCATCAAGGGAGGAAAAAAGTGTGATTTTTTTCCATGGAAGGCTTAAAATGTTTGTGTGGGTTCAGGTTGGTTTGTACACTGTTTAGTTTAAATGAAAGACCTGTATTTAGAAAATGCAACACACCTATATACTTATTTATTTATTGCTCTCTCTCTTCCTCTTTCTCTGTGGATGTGTGTGTGTGTGTGTGTGTGTGTGTGTGTGTGTGTGTGTGTGTGTGTGTGTGTGTGTGTGTGTGTGTGTGTGTGTGTGTGTGTGTGTGTGTGTGTGTGTGTGTGTGTGTGATTTGATTTGACTCCGGTTTACTGCCGGTGCTTTCCCCATTTCCCTTTGGCTACGGTCAATGTTATCAACCTACACCTTCAGGCAGATGTGTGTGTGTGTGTGTGTGAGTGAGTGAGTGAGTGAGTGAGTGAGTGAGTGAGTGTGTGTGTGTGTGTGTGTGTGTGTGTGTGTGTGTGTGTGTGTGTGTGTGTGTGTTCCACTTCCTCTTTATTTTTTGAGGACCAATTTTAGATTGGGACTTCAAGAATGAGAATACTTTTGGAAAGTGATGGCATTTGGCTTCTTCAAAAGCCTGTTTGAGTGTTTATAAAGTCTGGTTTGATCATCTGGTCAAGGATATGGTAAAGGGTTGGGGTTAGGGCCCAACTGTAGGTGGTCAGCTTGAGGGGCCTGGTAATGCTAAGTCCTGGTAAGAATAGAAATATGAATGTGTATCAGATAATCCAAGGAGCAAGATAAGATTCATGATATCTTTGTTTAATGATTAAATCCCAATTGCCAACGAGCTCTTTTTGAGGTCAGTGTTAAGTGGTCTGTTTAAGTTTGGTTAAGAAATTAGAGACCTTTGACTAAAATGAGTGTAACTGCCGGCATCATTTTCCAGTATTCTTTGCTTCATTTGGAAAACATAATATCCTGTTTAAACACAAGCACACAGAGGACAGCTCATGGCTGTTTCTTCTGATTGAGAATACTGAGGTCCTATCCTCTTTATTTTTTGTTATGTCCGTTTCCAATTTTTCACAATTGGCATATTGGTCCCCAATTTGAAACATATTCTTGAGGCATATTTACACCATTTACAGCCTACAATACCAAATGACCAAATTAAAAAAAATGAGAACTGAATGCACCCTGACTGATATTTTTGTCCCTGCAGCGTCTTGGTCTCTGTGTTATTTAGAGAGCCAGGAATGCTCGCACCTATCGTTTCTATAGTTGCAGTTATCAAGTTTGTATTTAAGGCGTGTATGTATTTATCTATGCAAGCAAGAATGCCACTGCAGAGCTAAAAGTGAAGTTTTACTCTCTATGCTGTGGTTACCAGCCATCTCAATCAGTGTGTCTATGCACTTTTTGAATATATAGAGCCGGCATTCCACTTCTTCCGCTCTTGCTCACTTGATCTTTGCCTCCACGGGCTCCTCTCGTTCCTTCCTTCCTTCTCTCTCCGTGCCTCTCTTTCACTGTCCCTTCTTGGCTTCGTCCCTCCATTTTCTACTATTCTTTCTCATAAATCTATCCATTCATCCATCTCACCCCTCCCCTCTCTATCTGTCTCCCTTTATATTCGCAGACAGTGCTGGCTGGATAAGCTCCATGTCTTGAGAGCTTGTCAGCTGTGTCAGGTCTCTCCTCCTCCAGACTACTCTCTGAAACTCACTAAGGACCTGAGGACTAGTGCTCAATCCTCTGCAGTGTGCTTCACTGTCTTCTTGTTTCATTATAACTGCCCCTCTAACTTATTTGGCAGAATTGGATGTGGTCATATTCTTAATTTAGCAGTGTTTATGTAACAATTTCTAATTATTATACATGTCATTATATCGCTCCTTGGGTCCACTGACTATACATTTTTACATCTAGTTGACAATACAGGACAATATCTGCCTGTTTGAGCCTGCCAAATAAATGCTAAGAATCATTTCACATTCTTAGACAAAGAGTCAAGCTCTGCAGCACACAGGCAATTAAGCAACTTCACTGGTGCCATCATTTCATAAAGCATTTGATCTACCTGCCTGTGTGGCACTGTAGGTATCACCACACACATGTTCTGCTAATGTTGCTCTTGTTAGACCATCCTCTACCACCTGTCTCATCCCCCTTATCTATCCTTCTCCTCTTTCCCTCACTAGACACACTCTGTAGTGGGACAATTACACAGACTATCTCTGACAACTTGAAACGTGATAAATGACTTTCGCACCGTCCCTCTGTGTCTCTCTCTCCTCCTAGATGTACATCCAGACTACCACCCTGACCATCTCTCTCAGCCTGTCTGCCTCTGTGTCTCTGGGGATGCTCTACATGCCCAAGGTCTACATCATCCTCTTCCACCCCGAGCAGAACATCCCCAAACGGAAACGCAGCTTCAAGGTGAGGCCCTGTGAAATACTCAAGTCCTACATGTTATATTATCGGAATATTTTCCACAACAAACAGGTTTGATTTCATATTTTTTGAAATGAGGATAATACATTTAACGACGCACTACGTGGAATTACATTGAACTAAATTGTAGGGCTGCAACAACTAATCGATTAAGTAAAAAAAATATTGATTATAAAGATATTTGGCAACAAATTTGGTCATTGAGTTAGGGTTATGCTATGATGCAAGACACATGCTGTGGCAACATCTCTGTGGGGCAGTATTCCAGCCAATGCTGCGGCTTTCGTAGCTCACGTGATGAAATACGGGAAATGACACCGTCTCCTTCATCCTTTGACGTCTCTGGAGTAAGCATTTGAAAAGTTTCAGAGGCAAAGATTAACAATACAGAGGAGTAGAGTCAAATGCACGATTCCAGGCTCTAATAAAACAAAAAAATAAGATACCTGACAAAAATACCTTCTGTCCGTTTGGGTGAGTACATAGCTGGTGGCCCGGGTCCTGATAAAGCTATTTAAAAGCGAATACTTGATAAAAAAAATAACTCTCCCTTTGGTTAATTAGGATTCTATAAGTACACAAGGAATAATTTAAGTTTTTTTTAATAAAAAGCTGAACACTTTTTATCAGATTTAATAATAGATTAGTAAGTAAGTAATAATCAACATATTAATCGATCAAAATCGTTGTTAAATGCAGCACTACTAAAGAGGGAAACCGGATATTGTACCACACAAACCATCTTCATTTCCAATTAATGGATTTCTGAATGTGAATGCATGGTGATACAGGCAATTGTGACAGCAGCCGCCATGTCCGGGAAACTGAGCCAGAAGGGAGGAGACCGGCCCAACGGAGAGGTGAAGACTGAGCTGTGTGAGAGCATGGAGACCAACAGTGAGTAAGAGAACACCAGAGTTTTATAACTATACATATAACAAACTATATAAAATGTCTTCCAGTCCATTTTTATCACATAAATCCACATAATGTCCACATGTTGAGAGATCAACGCTAAAGCATACACACACAATAATACACAAACACATTGAGAGGTTAAAACTGGATTCTAGTGAAAAGGGAAACATGATAACACAGTATAACAACTGTTACTATGGAGTTATTTAGTCTTTCAATCAAATAGTTTTATCATACTACCAAGAAGTGGGTAGTACTTCATATTTTCTTCATAATGGCATGTCAGTACAGAGAAGCACAATACAATTTCAAACAAACACTATTTTCCCTTTCTTACATGTATGCTTGGATTTGCAGATTGCATGAGGATTTTAAGTTTTGTTTAATCAAGTAGAAGTTTCAAAATTAATTTCACGCCTGACTTTTTCGCATGGCAAAACAGCTGCAACAATGACAGTTTTTAAATAGCATGGTGCGTCTTCTCCGAGCTCTGACTGTGAAGCACTGTTACATTCACTTCTAAGCTCTGTTTTGTGTTTAGCTGGTTGTGCTTTCTCAGCGATCTGTGGATGGACTGACAGGAGTGCATGTGAATGTGCACGTGTGCCTCAGTGCATGGGCATGCATGATTGGCTGCTAGTGTTCATGTGTGCACGCATGCTCTAGTATAAGTATCTATCCGTTTGGTAAAGTTTTGATTAGTGTGTCCTTTGGTGTGTGCGTGTGTGTGTGTGTGTTTGTGTGTCTGTGTATATCTCTCTGTAGTTCAGTGTGTAAGTGGTGTTTGTACACCCATCTCCATCTATAATCTCATAAACACATCTATGTCTCAGCCTTGCTGTGCATGTGTTTCTGTCCAGCCCATGAATACGGCATGTAGGTTAATACGTTTCTGACCTGTGTTTTCCCGTCAGCAGTTTATTAGCATCAGTGAAGGAAACAGGTCACAGTCCATTCATTCAAAAGTTTAACTGCTTAGTCATGTCCTGGCATACTTCACTTTACACACAATGAAATTGCAATTCAATATGTTACAAACGGTCCAAGGTTGTCACAATTTATGTATTAACAATGATGAGCAGGAAACAAGTTTAGGAGTCTCTACTTTTTTGTCCCCTGACATTTTGCTTAAAAGTGCTCTTTTGAAAATATCAACAAAAAGCTTTGGGCATTTATTTTCCAGTCTGCATGCACTAACACGCATTTCTTTGATAAATGCATTTTTATTTTTTTTCATCAAGGACCTTTCCCCCCCCCCCATTATTACAGCAGTGTGATGGCAAAGCACAAGTGAAAGAACGGAAAAAATAATTATATAAAAGGGTTGTATGAAAGCATCAGAGTATAACAATGGCGCAGTTAGAGGCCTGGCGTTGCTGCAAAAACATTGACATTTACCATGGAACGCCTGAGGGGACACAAGACATAATGGGTTTGACAAAAAGCCCCAACTACTCAGGTGGACTGTGGATGTGACACTGTTACGTGACCATCGTGACAACAATCTGCTCTCAACTGCTCTTTCTTCTGTTCCTTTTCCTTTCCCCCCTTCCATACCTCCATCGGTCTCTTCTCTTAAATTCTCACTCTTTTCCTCATATTTTCCTCATTGTTCTTGACCTTTGTTATCCCCTTATTTCCTCCCTTCCATCTTCCACCCTTTTTCGTATTCACGCAGCTTCATCAACTAAGACGACATATGTCAGCTACAGCAATCATGCCATTTGAAGGGACCACAGAGGATGAAGAAAGGGATTGGAGAGCAGAGGGGAGGGCGGTGTCTTGGGGCAGTGCCAAGCGAAAGAAGGAGCCGTCGTTCTAAGCCGATTGGTAGAAGAACTGGCGGACGGACTGAGCGCCCAATGGAATCCAAGCATGAGACATTTTGTATTGTTCAGCATCAAACCACAGAGAGGTGGGACCACATTAACAGCCAGTCAGTGTGCCTGCTTACCCGCTGCTCACACCTCATTGGTCCTACCATGAACTTACCCGTTTAAAAAAAAAAAAAAAAAGACAACATGAAAAAAGAAAAAAAGAGACATACCATAGGACACTTTGGTGGATGGAGTAACTATTAAAAATCTACACACAAAAAAAAATCATAAAAATGAAAAAAAAGAAAAAAAACAACTCTCAGAAACCATGTAGACATTATATCTAAAAAAGGGCAAATGTGGGGCTGGGAAAGAGATTTAACAGATTACATTTTAAAAGATATTTAAAAAGAGAAATGTCAGAGAAAATCTATGAGACTCAAACATGTTTGTTGTTATTCTCTACTTGTGAGTATTTTTGTGGTTGTGACGATTTTTTCATTCTTGTCTCACCGTTGTCTGATGGATCGCCCTTGCATAATGAGATGAGTGTGTTTCCTCCTGCTGTCTTGGCTAACCAGGTCGTCGCCTTGGGTTGTGAACCTGTAAAATGCCATGGTTGAAGCATGCCAGTTTTTATACAAAAAGGAGATTTATTTATAATAAAGGAATGTTTTGCAAATGTGTAGATTGGTGGTCGTTTGTACGTTTGTAGTTTTGAAGGTGATCCCTTTGCAGATTAGCTTTTAGGTCCCGTTTTTAAATGATCTGTAGAAAAATGGATGGATGGCAGATTGTGGCAATGCACTATTCATCTTAACGTCATCATTACTTCACACACACATGAATCGTGCCTTTTTACGTGTAGATATGCAATTAATTAGCGAGCATGCTAACACCAGAATACTGTGCGGTTTTCTATTTTTTTTTTTATTGTAATGGTCCCCTACTTTGATCCATACTAATATACTGTATCTCAACAACTACTGAATGTACTGCCGTGGAAATGTGTACAGACATGGATGGTGCCAAAAGCATGAATCTTAATGACTTTGGTGATCCCCTGAGGTTTCGTCTAGGGCCACCATGAGGATGATATTTGTGTTTTACAGGGAAATGACAAGGCAACTGTTGGATTGCCATGAAATCTGGTACAGATATTCATGTTCCTCTCAGGATGAATTGTAATCACTTTGGTGATCCCCTGACATTTAATCTAACGGATCAAATGTTTAATTTGTCCAATACTTTGGTTATGACATTATGCCAGTCACATCCGCCTTAGCTGTACTTTGTTTTTAAGGCTTGGGTGAGTGTTAGCATGCCCTGATAGAACATCCTGATTGTTCTTCTCTGTGTTCTGTCTCTTTTAAGTCTCTAATTTATCCCATCATTTAGTAAATCACATGGTTATATCTAGCAGAAAAGATCTCTTGTCAAGTTTGACTTAAGCACAGTTTGTTCTTATATTTCATTTATTCCCATTAAAAGTCCTAAAGGCACATCTGCCCTCCTCCTCCTCAACTGTCCCTCAGCAGTGTAGTGATCTCTCCACTGACATCATGTTAATGGAAGGAATCTGCCAGAGAGAAGGGAGAGTGAGACCGTGAGAGGAAGAAATAGAGATTAGAACAAAGTGGACAGAATTCCCCTCTCTGTACACCTTCAATAACCCACCATATGTCTAACCTTCAATAATACATGAGTGCTAAGAAAGAAACAGCCAACTGCATCAGTGAATCCATTCTTGTTGGAGAGGAGCAATCAATAGTGCTGAAGGCAAAGTGAAAGGACAAATCACACCATTTACTCCAGGATGGTGTGCCCTACACACAGGTGTCAGATGAAAAGGTGTAACATTCTGTGAGTATGTTCTTGTGAGTCTGTGTACTTCTATTTTTTGAAGTACGTCTGCAGTTTTCTCCGGATGCCATGAAGTGCTCCCTGGATGACTGGGTTGACGTGTAGACAAAATAGTAAATATGAACCGAAAAGGAGAAGTCTTGTTTCGTAAGCATAAAATCACATCATCTGTTGCTCACAGCTGGCATTGTGTTTGTTTTTTAACAGCTAAATCCCAAATGCCTTTGAGCTAAACACTAAACTCCTACCTGCTTATTTACTGGAAGCTGCTCAGGAAAGAGTCGAAGCGTGTTTTGTGACCCTAGGCCTCAGGGAACTTGTTTATAAGCCAAATGCTTACTTTTACAGACATGTGGTCAGCGAACAATAGTTGTTGTTCTTGTGTGTGCATCATGGCATCTGATTAATCATATCTATTTTATGTGTATGTGTATGTAACTTATACAGCTAGATTTTCTAATTTGACTTGAGTATGAAGCACATAAGTCTATTTCGATGTTCTTGGCTCTTCTTTCCCTTCATCCTTCCAAAATGTCATATATGTCCCATAGATGAAAAGAGAGCAGTATAGATGGTGAATAGTTATTAAATAATCACTATTTTGCAGCAGCATATTTATAAACTGCAATAGTATGAGCAGATCGTAATCCAATGCAGCCAAATGTTGCATTTAGATTAAGCGACTATCATCTTCTCTTGAGTGTAGAATGTATCTTGCTTTTGCTTACACTACAACTGTGGCTCTCAATACTTCCTGGAGTTATCACATCAAAAGTCACTCTGGGAATTGTAGGCAATCCCCATCTGAAGCAGATGTCTGTAAATTCAGTTCACTGTCAAGCAGTTGATTCGTGTAAACAAAGGTTGGATTAGCTGTCTGACAAATGTGATGAAATAGATAACAGTCGAGGGATCTAGGGCGGCGTCCTTCGACACTTGTTTGTCATCACACGTGTAAATCGGTCCGAGAGTCATCAAATTTTCCCCGGAAAGAAAACAGATGGTGGATGTTTTGACCTTGTTGTCACTCAAGTTGGTGAGTGATACAGCTGGTTTGTGTACAGGATGGATTGGATGTGATTAATTAGCGGTGAATCAGCCTGAAAAAAGTGACAGAGCACAGGTGTGGAAGGCTGATAATAAACCAACCATAACCCATTATTAGATATAAATAAATAAATATATATATATATATATATATATATATATATATATATATATATATACTAAGAGGCGATGTTTTATGCTTGTAGGCTGCCAGACATTAAAAGGTAATACCAAGTGTGACAACTTAGATAATAGGACCTGACAAAGTTGCTACTGCTATGACATTTCATGAGTTTGAATGCATGGAATTGCCTATGATCACATTTTATTTTAAGTGGTCGCTAAAGCACATACTGTAACCACAATCATGTCGTTATTTTAAAAAATCCCACATTGACATGCAAATAATCTTATCTCTATGCATATTTTAGACAAGACATCCTTTAAAATATCCTGCTTAGGTCAGGGTGCGTCAGGTGTCTGCGCACATCCCCAGAGCCTAAACTCAGCGTAGCAGCACAGCATGCCACGAGTGTAAAACAGCACACAGAGCAGCCAGACTGTGCACACGGAGCAGGTTGATCGATATCATGCCATTACACACAAGGCTGTCTGTGAGTATAACGATAAATGTATTCCTGTAACTACTTCTCAACAATTCATGATCATTTTGAATTCAAATGTTTGCATTTGAACTTTAAAAACAGAATCAGAGATGCCATTGTGAGACAGATTTGAAGAGGCATACATGAGTTCACTATTTTTATTCATATACTTAAATTGTTTCGGAGGAGGCAATCAACTGGAAACCTTTGCGTTCACTCAAATTCAGGTTTTCTTTGGTTTTGTATTTCAAGGGTGCTAAAGATAAAACTAAACCTCCTGTGACCCTAACGCAGCTTTTGTTGTAAGTATGCAATTAAAAAAAGACAATAAAATAAACGGTTTTATGAATCCCAAAAACAATATTATATTATATCGCAATTAATCAAAACACTTTCATAACTGACCCAGCCTCACATTTGAGGCTTTGTGGTACACAAAGGAAACAAAGTGTGGCCTTTCCTTTTGTTGACCTTAGCTTTGAGTAATGGGCTTTTTAAAGTTGAGCTGATTAGGCATTGTTCCACTGGGACCCTGTTAGGTAAAAGAGCACCTAATGACCTTTTTTTGTGAAGAGTAGGCAATGCATCACTGCACAAGCTGTAATGCTAGTGATTTGGCTTAACAATTTGGAGGCTTAACAATTTGGAGGAAGAAAACACAATTCTTTTTTTTTTTTTTTTTTTTTTTTTTTTTTTTTTTTGATCAGTGTGTTTTGGTTTGTGATAGAAAATATTTGCTCATCTCGATTGCAAACCGTATGGGAGGCAGTCTGCAGGAAATGCTTTCCAACAAAGGCAATAAGCCACGTTGACTCCAGCCCACTAATTAAATTACCAATCTCAGACTGCTGCCAGTGTGGCCAATGAAAAAGAAAACAGTGGGTGGCTGAAGAAAGCTGCTCTCTTTGCGAAATCACACCTCTTACCACTTAAAATAAGTGTGTTTAAGCGTAAGAGTGTGTGTGTGTTGAACGAAAAAAAACAGATGGTTCACCACAGTGCGATGTGTGTCCGTGTGGATGGGGAATTGAAACTTCGATGCAGCAGGGCTCAGGTCTGATTGGCTTGGTAGATGCTGTCACCATGGTATCAGATGTCAGAGTCAGTCAGAGGGTCCTGATCTGGGTAGTTTTCATCAGGCATCTCAGAATCACTGCTTGGAAGTACATTGACAGGTACACTGGGCCTGAAATACTACCATATAATTTGAGTTATTCATTAGGGTTTATGCTAGTAGTCTCAGCAAGCAGTGGTCTCCTTTGAGATTGATTGAAATGACCATTTTATGACGCTCAGAACCGTAAAATGAAATTAATGATGACATCCTGTAGTCTTTCCACAGCGTTTTTGGGATTTAATCCGTATAATTAAAAGACAGAAGGGTTCACTAGTCACAGTGTGATGTCACAAAACAAAACGAAGTGCTGAAAGTTTTAAAGATTTAATCTTCACAGGGCAATGTTACACTATCACGGTATACCAGGGTATTTAGAAATCCTGTCACTAATACAGACACTCCGCTTTATTTGATGCTGTATTGTTGTGATGTATTGTCCATAGCATGCCAGAGTTCAGTCTCTACTGATGGAACTGTCAGCTAAGGATGGTGACCTCGAGTAGTGGGGATACAATTATGTGTTTGGGAAAAGTTGGGGAAAGTCAGTCTTCTTTCCACTACAAAAGCAGTTTATAGCCACATGATTTTATTCAACTGCCAGTCTGTCACCACCTTCCACCTATTATCTCTGTTCAGCCCACTGATGTGCCTGTACCGTAGGTATCTGGTGAATGCCTAACATTACAATATAATACAATGAGTCATTATTTTCCACCAGTGTCTCAAAATACCTGGAGTTAACAGTAGCAGTCCTTGATTTCAGAAAGAGGGAGACAAAGGCTTCTCACTTATAGCTGGCTACCCCCCATTTTTTTGTCAATGAAAACTGTAACTAGAAGATTGAATTGCTAATGAAGCATACCTAAGCCCAATGAGTTGGTTGAAAACACTGAATTACTTTTTAATGTTTCCATCTGACTCATTGCAATAACATTTTGTGTAAAGGGCCTTTAATACGCCCTTGATGACTACTTGCAATAAATTACATTATATTTAAAGACACGTAAGAGAATATAAAGAAAATAAATTGGACCTTGATTTGTATTAAAGTGCCCCATACACAGCATGAAGGAATCGAAATCTTGAAAGGCCTGGTTTTCCTTGCAGTCTCTAAGTTATGATTGGAACAA
Source organism: Anoplopoma fimbria (assembly GCF_027596085.1). Classification (NCBI taxonomy): domain Eukaryota; kingdom Metazoa; phylum Chordata; class Actinopteri; order Perciformes; family Anoplopomatidae; genus Anoplopoma; species Anoplopoma fimbria. The sequence continues at coordinate 10,764,733 of NC_072471.1, read as the reverse complement.
TTTTTTTAGGGAGGGGCTGAGCAAACAGCATTGGAAAAGATTGTTATTTGTCCAGGAACTTATCTCAATATGTTTTTTTCTGCTTGACCTTCTAGTCCTCTACAAACTTTAGAGGACTGTTTGCATCCAGGGAAGCCTCAATCACCACCTTCCCAACAAATCCTGCTACAGTTCAAAAACTCTTGAACCTACACCAGGACCTATACTTGGATGTGGACACAGTTTAAATGACTTTACTCTTCTCTTTTTCAGACACTGTAATAGAATTACATTGCTCCATGCAGATTGACTATATAACAGTCCTCCACAATTTATTCATTTATTCAAATTTCAGTTCCACCCAATTTTTCTCCATTGCAAGCATTTTTCATTATATTTTATTTGTGTTTTGTTTTCTTCTTCATCCCTTTGCCTAGGATTTACTGACATGGGAGAAGCAAAACTAGTTTTTCCAAAGAAAGACATTTCTATTCTATTTAGTACAACATGTGAATGTGTGTGTGTCGATGTGCACAATCATCTGAATCATTGTAAGTCGGAGAACAACAAGTTTAATTTCAAATTCTCAAGGTTCTACTGCAAAATATGCAATCTTTTCTCTTTGCTAATCAACACACACACACACACACACACACACACACACACACACACACACACACACACACACACACACACACACACACACACACACACACACACACACACAGACACACAGACACACAGGTATCTAAATAAACACAGAAGTATTTTCAGATATTTTATTTCAACATATCCCTGAAAACTGCTGCCCCAAGACATCAAATATTCAGTAAAATTGGCACGTGCATTAATACACAATCTAAAGAATAACGGATATGTGTTGTTTGTTATTTGTAGCGATGACGGTGACGATCTTTACCATTATCACAAACTCTCTCTCTATTATATTTTTAGTGCCCTGTCATTTCACAGTCTCTAATTTCGTCTTTTGGGACACATAAATGCATCACTAGCCCTATTACAGCATGTGTGTGTGGTTGTGTACACTTCCAGTCATTCCTATTTGGTGGAAAGTGTACACAATTGTTTCCGTCAGTCCTCTCTGCATGTGCTAGTATAAACATACCCCAGTGAGGAGACGGGACACCTGGGGGGAGACGCCAACACCAGAAATGTCTCACCTGTCAATCAAGTGCTTCCCACACTGTCATGGTGAGGAGGAGGAGGAGGAGGAGGAGGAGGTGGAAGAGAAATCTGAAATGCTTCCATCCCGTTAATGAGGAAGGCTTCCATTTGGGAGTTAAGAGTGCTTAAGGAACGGAACAGTGATTTGAGAGGGAAAACAAATAAAGAAAAACAGTGAAAATAATAAAAACAGCCTGTTTCCCTGTGTTTAAGGTGTCTCAGGCAGCATGCAAAACCTCCCAGCCGAACTAATTAGCTCTGTCAGATGGCCTGTGCCAGGGGAAGCTATTACCTTAAATAGACTCACCAGTGATACGGTTGCTGGTTCTTACAGATGTTTGCATGCCTGTTGAAGATACAGCTGGCTGGTGCCGATGTGGGCACTTTTCCAGTTATGTGAGTGTGATTACTGATGCAGAATTAAAATAGATAAATGAGAGTTCTCAAGGAAACCACATGTTGAATGTCACGCTTACATTGTCACATACATAACATGCTGGTTTAGAAATGAATATATCTTATCGTACTAAATGTCCTGATATATATACATTTTTTCGTTTTTTTAGGGAATTAAATAAGGGAATTGAGGGCACTAAAAGTCCATTTAGGATTTAACTGTGAATAAATTGTGTTGCTCGATTCAAGGATAGCTATAAACCTGTTAATCTTACAACTCATGGATTTCTATTAACCCCAGTTAATTACACAGAAATGTAAAATACTGACTAGAGTTTCTTAAAAAAACAGTATAATTCTTAATTGGTCGGCATGCATTAAAATACATTGTTATATATGCAGTATATATTAACTGCCAAGATTAGTTTTAAAGTTAGGAGTGAATCGTTTAGTTTATATAAGATTAGGTGATTGGAATATGCTGTTGGTGTGCTACTCAAATAAAGGAAAAAATCTGCTACCTGTGGCCGTCGCGGGACTGTAATAATGCCGGTCCATTTATTTCATTCAGCCAGCATGAAACACTTCTTGTTGTTTGTTGTTTTTTTTACATGTGAATGATGGTAATTAATATAATGGTAGTTAAATAAGTGATTACACGCAACAACGCCCTGCACACCTTTTGCTCTCTCATGGACTCGTCCTCCAGCAGGCAGAGCACGTTCATGTGCTTTGGGGGTGTGGCTTTGGAGGGGGTGGGGTTTTTCAATTGGATATTTTTTTGGATTGGATACTTTCAAAATCTAGCTAACTCTTCCAGGTTTCTCCAATCTTGCCTACCCAATCTTACATCAGTTTTGAGTGGGAGTATCGGATAGCTAATTAAACGGTTACACTTAATTTGCTTGTAATACTTGTCACCTCAGTTCATTTAAGTAGTCAAAGCTGTTTGTGTTTTTTGTGTGGTTAACCACACAAGTGTTACTTTTACAGCAACAGGTGCAACAGGTTTTTAGTTCAAGTCCTCATTAAACTTTCTTAAAATAGTTAGAAAATAAAGTTTTAATTACTAAGTACTTTGCTACTTTTCTTAATGCGTTTGGAAACACCATCTGCTAACAGCACATAGGTTAAGACACCTCTAGCTCTTTCCTTATTTATATCTATGTGTTGATGTTCATGAATAAAGAAGGCGAAGAGACTCTTTTATATTGAGATAAAAATGAAGACCACATTCAAATGATGAATGGGCAAGTATAGGTTGACACTTTCAACAAAGAAAGGAAAGCATTTACCTTTATTTCCCAAAATTTGACTTGGATATTGTTACGTATTATGTCACATGCATGTCAGCTCCTGGCCAAACTCCACCGATCCAATGATGTGCTTTCTTCCAAAGAAAACTCAAACTTCCATGTGACTAATAGAGGAGCAGGAGATAACACTATAATCCCATGCCCTTCTCCTCTGGTATCATAACAGTACATCTGTCGCTGAGGGGCAGATTATCTACACCCCTCTAAAGTCACATGTTGACAAGATTATGAGGTGCAAGGGTGACGAGTCAGTGGCTAACACCTAAGGAAGCAGCTGCCAGGTTGACTTACAGCTGTTAATAGCTACAGTACTGGGCTGCCTGCGTGGTGATAGCATCTGGTATATGGCCCCGTAGAAGATAGCTTCTTAAAACTTAAGAGAAGCAGAGAAAAGAGAACTGACATTTTAGGACAAAGAGAAAGAAGTATGGTGGGGGATGGTGTGGAGAGGAGGAGGATAACTGGGTAGAGAAAGGCATGATAAAAGATTACACATTAAAAGGATTTCTGGTTACAAAAATCCATACTAAATCCATACATCCTTTTACTTTGACGTACCTCTGTTTATAGCTCTCTGCATGCTGTTTAATTCCTCCTGAAAGAGGATGGAACTGAGGCGATGGCAGATGGAGAGGAAGGAGGAGGATACTGCTCCCGGTTTATAGCTCGCTACATGGTACTGCAGCAGGTCTAGCCTCTGCTTAGAGTTTGCTACATGTGGTTAACATCTGCTGAAGCATGTGGCTATATGGATATTAGCTGGCGGTCTAAGCTGTGAAGGGGGAACTGTACAGGAGGAACATTTGTTTTGTATCCGGCATTAACATGCGGTTCAAGTTCACATCCAGCTTTTGTGCAAATGAAGTGATTAAGCTGGCTCATGTTTACTCCTTTGAAATGTGCCTCCAGTTTACACGCTGGAAATGGTTCTGTAATCCTTTCAAAACACACATGACTCTCCTGAAATACTTACGGGTACATATTGTGCCACTTTCATGCTTGTATACAACTTAATAATGATCACCCCATTCACAAAATATGTGCAGAGAAATTATTTGTATCGGTAAGTTAGAAGTGACACCATTTGCATAGAGCAGCAATTCTGAGTACCATGTTCAGACATTCCCCTTTTAAATCTTAGTCTACATGTGTGTCTTAGACATATTTATATCTAGAATCGGCTCCAGGGCTGTAGTGAAGGCTTAACTTTATGTGCCTGTGCCTACGATATCTGACCTTTTCGGAATTAATACAGTTTTTATGAGTTAGTACATTCTCTCTGACTCTTGTATTTCTGTAAATATGGGATCGTTGTGTTGTTTTTATGACAGATAATCTTTTCATGGGCACAGAGCATCATAAATCTACTGACAAGTCGAGTTAGGTGAGACGCTGCACTGCACTGAAATCCACAAAAGCAGTGGCTGGGGCCTGACAGATAAAACAGAGGAAATCAGACATGATGGTTGCTTTCAATAATTATTTTGGAAAAGTACATCACCAAAGTAATAGACTGCAAGGTATATAAAAGCTAAAAAGTACAAGCAATACTTCCTTCTGGGATAGCCCATCTCTCTTAGTAAATGCTATAAATAGTTGCATTTTACTTACACCTTACATCTGGTGGTTGAAACTGCCATAAACCTTCAAATCAATTTTCCCTCGGCAAGATGTGCTGGTTTCCTTTCTGTTTCTGATGGAAGAAAAGGGATAATAACAATCGATGAAAGGGAGGATAAAGAAACGGGATGGAGGGATTTCTTTACAAGTGTGTCTGCAGACTGTGTCTCAAAAAAAAAAAAAAATCCTTTCTACACCATTTGCTTCACAATAGGAATTAATTTCAAATCACGCGTACGCCTCCCTGATGAATGTAATTGCTTTTCAGGCTCAACTTTGCCAGAGAGAGCCTTGACAGTGGAAATGAAGCTGACACACAATCTTGTCCTCCATTGTATTTGGCAGTGCAATACACACACGGTTCTGTCAGTGATTTGTGAAAGCCCTTTGTCTCCGAACAAAGGGTGACTTTGCTGTTGTTGCCGGAGCTGACGCTGACCTGAACTTTCTCCTCGCAGTTTTGAAAAATTGAACAGCATTGAAGGGGAGAGTAGCAAGTATGAGGAGAGCAAGGAGTACACTAACGAGACAAAAATAATTAGGCTGGGGTGTCAGATTCTGACGTGAAAGAATGTGTCAAAATGCATATTAGCTAGATTATGTTGAAATGCTTTGAAGCAGTATGTTTAGGTTTAGTAGCGCATTTATTACAATAAGCAAACATATCATCCAGCACTGGTGTGATTGAAGGTTCTTTCTCACTGTGAAACTTAAAAGGAGGCTGTGAATAATTTTTTTTTAAGCATTTCAGTTTTTACCATGCTAAGAGCATGGCTCTATTGATGGCAATGGTCTGATATTTTGTCCTGACATTTGTTGAAATATCTCAACATCTAGTTAATGTAGGGGCATAACACAATGTTCATGTTTCAATTTCAAATTGTCCTCTTCTTTGGTTTGTTACCAATAGCTGATCAGTCTCAGTTGCACTTTTTTTCTAATTCTAATAAGCAAAGGTGAGAATGCTAACATGCGTCAGTAAGGCTACATCCACACTATTAAGTTTCCATATTATAATGCATATCTTTTTGCTACGTTTACAGTGAACGTCCACACTACTCCAAAGGAGTTTAGAAAAGCTACCAAAGCCGGGGTAAGTGTGGACACCAGTGTTTGCTACTTGAGAGGGTTTTAGCAATCAAGGCGTGTCCTTCTCTGATTCCTCACCCACCTATCAAATGTGCCTTTTCCGGAAGAAAACGAGAGAAAATTGATAAAATACGTCAGAAACAGAGAGAGTAAAGGGAGTGAACGGACACAGAAAATCATGTCAAATAAGTGCATAAATTTTGCTTTTCAGTTGCTGCTTTGACTTTTACTGACAAAACAAATTAATCTATGGACATCAAAATGACGTTAGCTGGTGGGAAAGACCGAGAAAGTGGCGCACAGAGTGGCACAACTTTCATTGCTTGTTTCAGAGCAAGTTGTCTTTTTCACAACAAGCGCCCTCATTGTGTACGTGGCGAAATGTACTTGAGATCATCCATGTGCCCAGTCTCCCCTATATAAAGGGTCATTATTCAGATAGTAGGGATTGCGTCTACATAGGCCGGACACTCTGCACGTAATATACATACGGACACGCAGTAGTGCTCCTCCTCCTCCTCCTCCTACTCCTACTCCTCCTCAGTAAAAATTGATTTCCGAATCTGCCATTAAAAGAGCCATGCAGGAAAATCTGGCTTTTAATGGGAATAGCATTCTGAATGGTTTAATTCATGTCACGCTCCATTGGCTTTATCTTTTTTGAAATATGGCCCATGGACTGTATTGTCCTAAAGGGAAGCCTCATTTTAATTTGTTTTGCCAACAGGACAGCTGATTTATATCCTGAACTCATCAGATTTGGTATGTTACTGATTCTGTTCAAAACATCATAAATACTTAGACATATTGCCCAGGGCTGTAGTGAAGGCTTTACTTTATCTGCCTGTGCCTACGATATCTGACCTTTTTTGAAATTAAGGCAGTTTTTATGAGTTAGTACATTTTCTCTGACTCTTGTATTTTTGTAAATATGGGATCGTTGTGTTGTTTTTCTGACAAATAATCTTTTCATGGGCACAGAGCAGCATACATCTACTAACAATTCAAGTTAAGTGAGACGCTGCACTGCACTGATGCCAACAAAAGCAGGGGCTGGGGCCAACCATGTACGACTGACAGATAAAACAGAGGAAATTAGACATGATGGACATATGATGCTATTTTCAACTTTTTTTGAAAATTGATCTATCGCCAAAATCAGTTCACATGCCTGAGATTACTGCAAACAAAATTGAAATAAAAAATCCCGTGTGTAAAACAATTCTCAGCTTGTGGCTTTAATGTAGCGCATGCTGTGCTGTTGAAGATGTGCTGCTATTGGGCCTCCCGATGACTGAGAAATGAGAATAAAAGCATGATGGGTATCATTCATGAACATTATGAGGGAATCAAATTGACATTTTTATGAATAAAACTTTCAATACAACCAATTCAAACACAATTATGCACTCAATCAAACACAATGTTGGCACAAAGATGAGAGTTAAATTATTCCACAGACAAGAGAATCAAGGTATTTGATGACCCCTGCAGTTTGTAATGGCTTTATTAATACCGGTATCTACAGTTTTTATCTTTTATTGTTTTAAGAGTTTTACTTTACGTCATCTTTTTGTAATTGTCGGTGCACTGACTCAACGTCCCTGTAAACACCCTTGTTATACATTAGGACTTAGATAATAAGCAGGCAACATTATATTCTATGTTATCCTAGCAAGAGACAAGAATCTGCTAATGTTTTTTTGTTAATTTCACAGTTATGCATCCTACTTTTATACTCCATCTTGGAGAACTGTATGTATTCACCACAAAGGATGAGCTATTGTTTGTCAATTCAAATTGTCTCAATTACTGTGTGCTATACGGTAACAAAGGAGAGGTTTAATGTTTGACTTTTTATGTAAATTAGCATGGAAGTCAACATAATGGTAGTTGACTGTAAAAAATTGTCTTGAGATGGTCATAACAGGCTCTGAGGCTAAGGCAGAGCTGCGTTATTAAAGCTGAAGTGAGGCCAATCAGTGAAGTAAAATGAATAATTTAAATGGGCTTTTGTGTGTGTGCATACTACGTTAACCATAGAAACCTTAACTAGTGACCTTCTTGTGATATTCAGAGCTATTGATCTTTAAGCTGTATCTTTAAACTCTACAGAGTGTTAAGGGAACTGCAAGCTTTTCAAGCTCCAGGAGAGAGGAATATCCACTGATAAAAGTGTGGTGTCTCTTTGTATTTCACAGCAATCAATCGGACTGTGTGGTCCCCTCCTCTCTTTAATGCACCTTGGTCGCTCTGAGTCTAAGTTGAAAAGAACAGCAGAGCTCTGTCAACTTCGTCTCTCTGTAAAAAATGCACAAACTTGCCCTATAATGCCATGCATTCATTGAGCCTTAAGGATTGTGATGCACTTTGATCCAGTCTAGAAACTGATACCTTTGACTGTGTGTGGACTGCTGCGTCTCTACGTGTATATATATATATATATATATATATATATATATATATATATTTATATATATATATGTTTGTGAGATGAGGCATTATGCACTTTCATATCTGTTTATAAGCACATAGACCTGAGCATTTTGTGGGTACTTATCTTCACTTGCATTTTTAATTTTTTTAGTCTGCCTTCCACAAATTTGTCAAAGAAGGTATACTCTGTACATTTAGGGAGAGGTAAAGTGAGCAGACATGAGCGCTGAAAAAACATGTCATGGGATCTTCACCTTCATCTTAAACCACTTTTATCCTCCTACACACATCCCTTAGGTTGGAGTATGGTTCAAAAAAGAGAAAGAAAATACCAGGAACATTTCAGCCATCAGATGGGTTTTAACTTTAAAAGCCCCAACCCATTATTGTAACAGCATTTGATTCTGAAAAATGGATGCCCCTGAAGAATTGGCCATTGTGGGGCCACAATTTTACAATGCAAGTCCCTTCCTCTGCTCCTGCCACGTCAAGGCATTTCATCTAATGGCTGAAATGGTGCTCCTCCACTCTCCTTTTCACGGGGCACCATTCAGAGAGTGCCAAAAGGCATCTCACTGCAGGACTGGTGATTGGTCATGTCATGCCATGCCCGTTGGGTTTGTCATTGAGCTGGTTATCGAATGTGTGAGTGTGCGCGCAAGGGAACACAATAGGGTTGTGCTTGCCGTGTGTGTGTCTGTTGGCATGCACGAGACGATATGTATGCTGAAGCGCAAATGTCTGCAGGAATAGTTTGAAGCATTGGAGTCTATGTGTCTGAGGCAACTCAATGAAAAGGACATTGCTTTATTTGATTACTGCTAAATGTAAGCAGATATGAATAGTTCAATGCCAAATTTGCAATAACGACTTTTTTTTTTCTAAGAAAATCTTGAGCATGCACTGACCTGGATACAGCATGCTACTAGAAAATATGGCTGCTCAGCAAAAAAAAAAAAAAAAAGGTAAGCAGATATTCTTTCTAGGACAGACAGAGGATGAGCAGAATGTATTTTACCCCACTGCTTAAAATAGTAAAATGACAGAGAAAGATATTTCCAAAATTGGCTGAAAAAATAGAGAAACTTAATGAATACCGCTGTGAAATCTGCAGAATATGGTTAAATCAGCACTCAGCTCTCTTAATCCAACATGACATACTTTATACGTATATGCTGCAAATACTGCGTGCATGTGTGTGTGTGTGTGTGTGTGTGTGTGTGTGTGTGTGTGTGTGTGTGTGTGTGTGTGTGTGTGTGTGTGTGTGTGTATTCCGAGACTTTATATGAGAAACTAAGTAAGTAAATTCATGATTATCTTAAGTATATTCTTATATTGTGGTGTGCGTATATATATAATTTACTTGTTCAGTCAGGCCATTCACATGGACTGGCTTCATTACGTATCATGTTGTTGATGCGTGATACCCTTTTGAGTTCAAATCCAATCCCAATTTATTCATAAAGCACAAAGTATCAATGGCAGATTTAAAACTGGTATAAAAAACTATTTCTTTATACTACAGTAGGATGCCAGTAAGTTAAAACAGTTAAAGAAGTCTAAATTATACCTTGCAGATTTGCCTTGACACCAATAATTTCTTCAGAGCGGATCTTCACAGTCATGCATAGCACCTCAGGGTATTGCAGAGCATTTTGATGTTATTTTACAGGCGTCCCTGAACTTGAGCTTGGCTGAGAGTGGGGGATATGTCATCTCATATTACTTCACAAGTATCATTGGGGACTTTGTAAGAGCAACTAATGTTTTCCGTTGTAACTTCCTGAGTCTAGATATTTTTTTTATTTTGTTTTTTTATTATCAGTATGTAAATAATATTATTCACCCCATATATTTCACAGGGTACTGAATGAAAAAAAAAGAAAAGTAATTTATGTATCATTATTCTTAGTTTAATTATTACTTGCTTATTTTTCTTAATTTGCTTCATCCAAAATATATCTTACTGACCACTTTTGCAAGCGTTCAGCACCAAAAACCTTTTCATTTGTATCATTACAGTGCTTCCAAGTACAGCCCCAATCTTGTATGCCTGATAACTGAAATGATAATCATAAAATATTTTTTGTCTGCTTTTCAACAAACCCTATGTGGTGCTGCTAAGAATTATGCATCCCGGGGCAAGAAGTGACACATTGTGCTGATGTGTCCAACTTAAAGGTAACATCAATATATCATTACCCAATTAATTTTGAGACATCAATCCGTAGATAACTAGACTATTGCTGAAAGTTTTAAATACCACCTCCATGTCTGTCTGTTAAATACAAAAACTAGAGCCACATCCTTTTTTGTACAGATTAAACAAATATAATATATTAATAATAATAAACAATATTTACATGCTCTGGTGGATTTTTCAGCTTTGGACAGACCCAGGCTAGCAGTCCCCCCTGTTTATAGTCTGTATGCAAAGTGTATCTATTAGTCTCCTGGCTCTAGCTTTATAATAAGCGTAACAACCAGAGTGGTTTCGATTGTCTCCTCTAACTCTTGGCACGAAGCTCCATTCCTTTATTTCTTGGATAGACCACTAGCGTCATCTTTGTTGAGAGAGAAGCCATGCCTTTGCTGGAAATTTGCTCCGATTTTAATAGTGGAAAATCTCACATGCAGTACAAAACCATTTCATCAACAAGCTCCATGTATATTTTAAGCTATATGAAAACATGAAACGTATGTTTAATATGGGCCGTAGCAATTTATTATCTGCCCGGCATATTGTACATTGGAAGCTGTTAACCACAAGTATAGTTCTTGTATTTACATCATTCTGTCTAACTAACAGCATCTCTGAGTCTGTTATCTTTATTGTCCTATCTTCACATATTTGTTCTGTAAACTTTGTTGTTTTTGATTTGTCCCATCTGTTATAATCCCATCTCTTTCTGTGGTCCACTCCTCTTATACTGACCAACTTTTTCTTGTCCATCTCTCTGTCTCTCTCTCACACACACACAAACACACACACACATACATGCACAGGCACACACACATAGAGACACACATATCCCAGCCCTCTCTAATCAATAATGAATAGAGCGACAGGGCTCCTCTCCTCCTTATGACCAACTCTGCTGCTGCAACGTAATTAGTAAGTTCTGAAGGTGTGTGCCCATTTGTAAAAGGGCAATATTTGATAACAACACGTTAGGCCGGCTCTACATTTCTATTCATAACCCCCCTCAGCGACACCACTCATGCACAATATTCTGCTACAAACCAGTTCTGCTTTACAAAAATCTGCGTTAATGCTACAAAGATTATGGTGAGTGAAATCCATATGCTTACTACACAACAGGGGGTGAAGCAGCGACTTAGACCGGAGCTAATCCTCATAGTGCTATCTCAGCTCAGAAAGCGGAACAGAATACAATTAGTCACTCCATCTTTTAATTACAGGGAGTTCACTTGGTTCGACATTCAGTCTAATGATACTGGTCATACACACAGGTATAAATAGTGTCAAGCTGTTTATTCAAATATATAAGGTAACAGAAAATGCTGAAAGGATATAATGAAAAACCTTTATATAGTTCTGCAGGGTTTAAAGGATTAAAGTTTTTGCCGGTACGACTACTCCAACATTCATCGCTTCATATTGTTCTCCTCCCACACCGAGCTTGCCTGATATTAGACAGAATTGTCAACTCGCTATACTCTGTTTCCATCTTGAACCAAGTGGTTCAGGAAGGAGTCCTTAACCCAATAAATTAATTAGCATTTTTGCACTCTGGATTACCTTACCTTTTTTTTTTTGAATGGGTTTTGGATAGATGCCTGAAAGAGGGACTGTGGTTAACACAAGCTTAAGATATCTCCACACATTTTTCCCTTCAATATGAAATACGTCTGTAAACCCCTCTAACAATTTTTAAGCTTTTACGTGTCTTAAAAAAGTTGGTTGCTAAAAGGTGGCTAAATAAAACTAGAAACAGCATAATGCTGATTAGTCTGTCTTCGCAGCCTCGTTGTGTATACTTGCCACCATGCGACCAATCACTAGAGACCAAAGTATTCTAACCAATCTAAAATCAGTCGACAGGCATGACAACATTATTTGTTCTGGAGTTTTAAGAGTGTAGGGGAGCGAGTTTAAAGAGAAAGTAAAAGAACAACAACAGAATTAGCATTTGATGTTTGGCCATATTGAGAAGACTTGCGGTATATGTAGAATGAATTTGTTAATGAAGAGGTTCATAACAAATTCAAATCTATTATTCAGCAGCCCAAACGCGAAAGAGAGGCCACTGAGTAAACAATTCAGAGATGTTGTGGTAATTATCCCATATAGACCCGGCGTCTACTCTTGGAGGATTTGTGTTGATGTTTGGATCACAATATATTGTAAAGAAGTGGCGTCAGAGCTCAACGGTTTCAATTACGGACACAACGGAAGGCTCGAGAGAAAAGGGGCCGTTATACTCCAACAAAGATGCCACAAAAAAAGAGGCTGTGCCAGAGTCTCATCTGGTTAGTCAATGTGGGTTGGATGAAGAGCGACTTAAAAAAATGATGATCGGTTCACCATATTATAACCACCTGGAAAATAATGTTATGAGATGAGGCAAGATTGGAATTTTCTAAAGTATTTGGAAAAAGGGTGAGATGAGGTGAAAGACTGCCCCCTATTTGTGTGGAGCATGTGGCCAGGCATTACATATTAAACATATTTCTGCCTCACCTTCACTTTGTTGATTTGATATCAAAGGATTATGATCAGGGCTGCACGGTGGTGTAGTGGTTAGCACTGTCGCCTCACAGCAAGAGGGGCCAGGGTTCAATTCCCGGGCTGGACAACCTTCTGTGTGGAGTTTGCATGTTCTCCCTGTGTCAGCGTGGGTTCTCTCCGGGTTCTCCGACAGTTAAAGACATGCAGCTTAGGTGCATTGAAGACTCTAAATTGCCCGTAGGTGTGGATGTATGTGCATGGTTGTCTGTCTCTATATGTCAGCCCTGCGACAGACTAAGGGTGAACCCTGCCTTCGCCCATTGACAGCTGAGATCGGCTCCAGCACCCCTGCGACCCTTAACTGGATAAGCAGGTTAAAAATGGATGGATGGATGGATTATGATCAGCTTGTTGCATAAGACTGGCAACAATAAATAAATGTACTAGTTAACAGTAAACATTGCAACATCATAAGCTTTAGATTGCAGCACCACTGTAGAATTTGACAGGGAAGAAAAAGCATGTCATCACTGGGGGGAAAAAAACAAACATTCGCTAATATCATCAACTCAAGTTAATTAAAGCCCTTGGTCATAGTTATGTTATGTCTGTGAACAACAGCAACACAACCCATTTTGTTAAAACAAGTTGAAACAAATTGTAATACTAATTGTAAATTCTATATGTTACAAACAAAAGTGTAGATATAATGCAAGCGTAAAGATGAGTGTTTTTACAGATCTTGCTATGTTTTGTAATTGTCTGCCAGTGAATTTAAATCTGTGAGTGATAACAAGCCCAAGAGGACACGGTTTTGCAATGGAGTATCTTAAAAATCAGTTTTGCCTTAATTTTTTTCATGGATATTATTTCATTTATATCTTTGCCTGCACATATCCACTTACCTTTACTTGAACTTCCCCTGAAGTAAACTTAAGTAGTTTATTTGAAAAACGTCTGTATGCAAATGTGTGTGTTTGTCTGAAAGCCTGTTGGTGCTCACCTGTCTGTTTGTGTCTCTTTCTGTGTGTGAACCCGTGGTGTAGTTGCCGTTGGAATCCATCCAACGGCAACTAAGCCACCGTTGGCAGGTAGACAAGGTGTTTTCCTCCGGGAGCCAGTGTATTTGGCTTTGTCCACTCGCGCTGTGGGGTCCATGACAGCGCTCTACCTTAGGCCATGATTAGCTGATACCCGAGAGGCAAAGAGTGTGGCATGGAGGGATGCAGTGTAGGTTTAGGACTGTCGAAATAGAGCAAGAGAACTAGAAAAAAGAGATGAGGAAAACGGAGCAGTATGGGAGCATGGAACATGAAGAGGTATTGCAAATTTCCCCGCTGCGGGACTAATAAAGGATTATCTTATGTTATCTAGTAAGGGAAATAAAAGGGGGAGAAGATAAGGTGAAAAGTTTAAGTTCTCGAAGAAGAAGGGACAGAGAAGCAAATATATTAAAGGAAGTAGGATAGCTAAAAGATATTAGACGACAGTGTAGTTTAGGTGGGAGAAAGAGGGGCAGAGAGAGGAAAAGAGGAAGTTGAGAGAGTTAAAGGGAAGAAGAGAACAAAGGAGCAAAACAGTGGTAAAGAGGCATAGCAGGCAGAAAGAAGAAGTAAAGTGGAGTAATGAAGGTGATAGTGAATCAAGAGATGTAAGCAGACAAGCCATTCGAAAGTAAAGATGCACAGAAGAATGACAGAGAAATGAGAGATTTGGATAAATCAGGCCAACTGACAGCAAGTAAAAAAAATACTTGAATATAAAATATGGTTAGCCCCCTGTCAAAAAATAGAATTCCACAATCCCAGTTGAATTTTTTTCAGCTGTAACTGACACTCGCTATCCTTCCACTGAATGGAGGAGCAGTCAGACGAAGCAGCCAGGCCGAGAATCCTTTTGAAGGGAGCTCTTTGATGCAACCCTTCTCAAAAAAATGTTTTTCCTGTATTATCTGCAATCATTCATCACAACCTTTCCCCAATGGCTGAACAGTTCCAGCATGGCGTGTGTGCGTATGTGTGTAAGTTAAGTGTGGGCTTAAGCGCGTGTGTGTGTGTGTGTGTGTGTGTGTGTGTGTGTGTGTGTGTGTGTGTGTGTGTGTGTGTGTGCGTGTGCATGTGCATCCCCTGTGCGAGAACGAGCAACGATGGGGAAAGACAGGCTGGATTAATATTTCACACAGAGGGTTAGGTTGTATGGTCCTCTCTCATGGCAGCAGACATTGGCATGCAGCTCATTGTGTGTGTGTGTGTGTGTGTGTGTGTGTGTGTGTGTGTGTGTGTGTGTGTGTGTGTGTGTGTGTGTGTGTGTGTGTGTGTGTGCGAGAGAGAAAAAGAGGACCCCGCTCAGATCTACAGCTGTGTTTCATGCATGCTTGCACACATTGTTGAATCATACAGTTGGAATGAAGACGAGCAGAATGAGAAAAGACGATAATCATCACTTTTTTAGCGAAGGGGAGGAGAGATTGTGGTTGAATGCAAAATGCAGGAAATGGGAAGAGAGTAGAGAGAAGCAATATTTAAATAATAAATAAAAATGGGGTCCTAGGTCATGCCATGTTGAATCTTATTACAACCATCCATCCAAACTGCATTAAGTCACTATAAATGTGAGCCTCGGGCCAAGCTTCTGCGAGAGTGAGAGGTGAATAAATGGCATCTAGTGGAGCCTCATATGGCAGCATAAACCCTCACTCAAGTACTATATGGAAGAGAAACGTTTTTTTAATCCAGGGCATGGAACAGAATGTGATGCTTATTAGGTATTTAATCGACCATTTTTGGTTCCAGCTGTTTCTCCTCATGGTATGTTGTGGAGTATACATTGATGACTACAGCACTGTATTCATTCTTTTCATGTATATGGGTCCTTTCTAAGATGTGAAGTAACAGTCAAACTCCCACTGACAGTGTGAGAAGGTGATTCTGCATGAGAGTTGAATGGTGCTGGCAGTCTTTTTTTCCAGCTTAGTACATGCACAGGATGCCGGAAACACAAAGCTTAACTCATTTCGCCCAAGATTGCAGTGTTGCTTTGAAGCTTGGAGAAGAAAAAAAAGACTGCTCATGTGAAAGATTTAGCTTTAGCAAGTTTATTATAATAATAATAATAATAATAATAATAATAATAATAATAATAATAATAATAATAATAATAATAATAATAATGATAATAATAATAATAATCAATCCTTTATTAGTCCCACAATGGGGAAATTATTTCTCTGCATTTAACCCATCCCGGAGGAGCAGTGGGCTGCAATGAAGCGCCCGGGGAGCAACTTGGAGTTAGGTGTCTTGCTCAAGGACACCTCGCATGTTGCCCCAAACCACCAACCTTGTGGTTACGGGACAAGTTCTACCTCATGTGCCACAGCTTATTAATAATAATAATAATAATAATAATAATAATAATAATAATAATGTAATAATAATAATAATAATAGTAATAATAAAAGCTTAAAATGCCCCCAAAACAAGTTCATAGCTGTGGTTGCACATGTTTGCAAGATTAAGCGATTTGACAGCAGTGAAATTGATTATAGATGCCATCATAAAGACCAACAAGATGTTAAAATACTGTTTATATTGCTGGTACACTATTTGCCATCCAATGCTAACTATTAAAGTGACCAGTATTAAACAATTCCTAGTTAAACACACTTCTATATGATGAATATATTACATTACATTACATTACAGTCATTTAGCAGACGCTTTTATCCAAAGCGACTTACAATCAGTAGTATATTACATATCATTCACCCATTCACACACTGATGACAGGCTACCATGCAAGGTGCCACCATCAGACTCTAACTAACATTCATGCAACATCCAGTCCACACCGATGGCAAGCCTTCGGGAGCAACTTGGGGTTAAGTGTCTTGCCCAAGGACACATCGACTGCCGAAGCCGGGTATCGAATATATATGATTAAAAGCCATTGTGCAGCCATGTCCAGAATGAGCCACTTGTATTCCACCACCATATTTCCGCAAAGTTGTGTCTTATCCACAAATGTTTGACATATGGTCTACTTTACATCACACAATACACAATCTATGTTACTTGTCAGCATCTAACCAGACACGACAGCGACATGGCTCACCTTTTCACATCAGCGGTGAGACCGGAGTCTACACACCGGTTCACACACCCACACACACGTCACCCAGCTCAGTTAACTGGACGTCTATGGCATTCATCAAAGGCCTTGAATATTCCCTGTCATGTTGTTTTATTTGGCAGCAATGAAACAGGGAGTAAATCCTCCTGGAAGTCATCTTGATGGATGTATCACAGGCAGACAAGTAGAATCGCCTGATTTTCTGCATCTGTGGACTCATCCACTTGAATGGCGTGCTATGGGGACTCAATAAGCCTCTCAAACAATTGCCTCTCCACATCCTCTGCAATTCTATTCTCCTCAATTGTGTTAGTGGAGAGGGCAACATGCCCAGCGTTGTTAGCTGCCATTTCCCCAAAACATTTCAATCTTTTATCCTTCGCTGGTTGAAGAATGAACTTCTCCCCGTTGTGAAAAGGCGTCTTTCGTGTTGGCAAGTCAACTGGCCTCCAAGTAGGGGGCCTAACGCTGCGACATTTAGCGGGAGTGCATTGCAATGTTTGCCTCTTTGAATCTTTTTTTTAACCTTTTTTTTTCTGGCAATTTGTCATTGGGATGTCTTGAGCAGAATGTTTTCTCCAAAAGTAAAGTGGAGGGCATCATAGCTTTGGACTGAGAGTTGCAGTAAGATCGAGAAACAGAGAAAAGAGGAACATGGATAGGAAGAGTGTGTGTAGGATAGTGTATGATTAATCAAGTTATATTGATAAACAGACAAATAAGCCCTATGGAAGAAGATATAATAGATAAGAGTCACCTTTGAGTTGGGGACAAATGAAAAGAAAGAATATGAGATGGATTACAAAAGTCACTTTGTGCTTGTTAAATGGACATTTAAACCAGGAACAGTGTGAATTGGCAGACTCAGAGGTGAGGCTACGTTTAACGAGCTGCATGTCTTTCTTAGGACTCTTTTAATATTTCTTATTTCAGTTCATACCTCAATGGACATAATGATAGGCTCAGTCTTTTCACTAAAGGTTTTTCAGGGACTAGTGATGTTTATAAAAACCAAAATAGTCTGCATATAAGAGCACCATTAAGAAAAAGCCTGCTACCAGTTCAGTGGGTGCTTTTTCAACATGATGTAACTGTTGCTTGAATACACCCACTTTCATGTCTTCCTCTTTAATAATTAGATGATGCTTATCAATCAATATATAATTAAATAGCAAAAAAATGCGCTCCAAGAGTCCTGATAAATATGATTAAAAACGAATAAATTGAGAAATTCCAGCATTAAATGCAAAGAGAGGAAATGAGACAACCACGCATGCCTGCTGAGCTCAGCAGCAAGCGTTTAAACACAATCAAGTGTTTGTGTGTGTGCATGCATTTTTGACAGATTTATGCCAGTGTGTGTTCTTATATATGCGGCTCCATGTGTTTGCTTAGTGCATGTGTGTGCAGGTGAATCTGTTTAGCTGCCTCAAGCGGTAATACCTAATCGCCTATTTCACAGTAACTAGATATTTTAAACATAAAAATAATTGTTTAATTGGTGGCAATTAAAAAATGACAACTGTGGCAAAAAGCTTACAACATAATGCCTATACAGTTACAGATAAAAGCTAATTGACAATTAAATGCCAGAGATAGCCTATTATATATGCACTTAGTAGTGAGGGCATTTTGTATTGTATTGCTTTGTGAAGAAAAGAGGAGAACTTTGATTGACACAATAACGCAATTAGTTATTGTGGAACTATAAATCAAACAGACATCTCTGGCTATCATAGAAAGCCTTACATCATCAGATCACGTAGTAATTTATAACTTCATACGGTAGTAAACAGCTGTTCAGCTTCCTGTACTTGGCTGCGATTCATCATCGATCCTAGAGTTAATGTTTCTGAGACACACATCGCTGAATTATCCTTTCAAATGCTTTTACTGATTATATTCTAATCCAGATAAACATTTTATTGATCACCATCTCCTCAAAGATTATATCACTTAAGTGATGGTCCTCAACATCCGTTTGCTTACTTCAAAATTGCAATAGTTATACCGCAGAGACGCCAAGTGATTGACTAAATCATGACACACTTAATATCATGGATAAATGGCAATTAAGGCTAACCCTTATATCAACAAACAACATCAAATATTATCTGCATAAATATTTTTTTTTTGTAAGCTATTTGTAAGACAACAGGAAATAGCAGCCACTATTTTTTCTTATAGCACTTAACAACTTTAGCCTAAATAATGCATTTCTATGTTGATCGACTTTTTAGATTATCTGCTGGGTTGCTATCTCTGTTGAATAAAATCAGCTTTTACCTATTTAACATATTGAGTCGGCCTGAACCCATGTGAGACCTGCTCACTGAATCTGTCCAGTGAAAAAAATGACTTTCAGTTTTACTGTAGGTCAACCAGTGCTTAGAAGGACAATCTTGGTCCATTAAAACTGCCATTTGGAAACATCGTTGCAGATAGCAGCTAAGGGCATGGGATGTGCAGGTTTATGGTAATCATAACGCATGTTGATAGCATGCCATTTCTCATACCGGGGGAATAGAGTACTTTGGAGACAATGAACCAGCAAATGTGGAGGTGATAACAGTGTCTTTGCAAGTCGTAATGGATATGTATTGTTTTTTTCCCCAGACGACACAAGATGGTGGCAGATATAAACCCAGGGTGTTGATAAGCTCAATGATATAGATTGGCTATTAGGGTTACCTGAACAAAAGTCACCAACATGATATTGTCATTGACGTCTGTTTTCATCAACAGCAAGTTTACTGTTTGCTCTGACCTTGAAAGAAGGACTTCATCCTTTAGGGCAGGCGTGGGCTCGTTGCCGTCCAGTGGTAGTTCTGTGTGAACAAGGAAAGGAGGCGCTCATACACATGTAAAGCAATGTAACCACAATCCTACAAGAAAACTATTGTCGCCATTTTGTACCCCTCAATGTTGTGACTTTAAGGTGTCCAGAGATATGAAAAAAATAATAATTAAAACTAATTTGAAATAACAAAAAACAAATAAGCAGATAAATAAGATTAATTACTAAATTAGATGCAACAGAGACTTAATGTGATGTTTGGCATCGATATTTCAATGTGCTTCAAACACTCTTGACTTATTGTTATTGTTACTCCCATAATTTACTCAACGTAATGACATAATTGAAAAAATTTAAATGGGACAACATTCAAAAAAAATTTGACTTTTGTATGTGGAATTTGCCTGACAATATAATCAAATTAAACATGTTTTGGAATAGAAGGATTATTATTAAAGTAAGCAACTATAGCTGAATGATTTATCTGTTATCTAGATTAGGTGTAATAATGACTCTAGAGTTTTCTTGCAAAATATAAACATCTTGAAATTGTCGGTAAATTTGTATATCCTATTGTTCCAGAAGCATCGAAGTCACAGCAGTCCATGCCGAAAAAAATGATGTAACATTAATAAACATGCTCCGGCAGGTAGATCCTATGCAACTGTGTCTGGCTGTGCTTTGCATTTTCAAAATGTTTTTTAACATTCAGGAGCATAGGTGCAACAGCAGCCCTCCAATTAAAGCATTTTTGGAGCAACTTGCTGGTAAGGCCCCGCGAAAACAAAAAGATGCTACACAGAATGTAAATAGAGATGAATGTGAAACATTTGAAGGGAATCAACAAGGGACATTGGCTTTATTCTTGCCAGCTCGTATATTTTTGACAATTGCTTCAATTTAGTGGGAAATCACATTCGTGTACCTTGCTGCTTGTTAAATATCTGAAATACAAATTTGTAAATGGACTTTATATTTGAGTTGTCAGAAGAGTGGAAGGACAACTTGTGGTTTGGTGTTTATAGTTTCATAAAAGAGAATTTTCAAGGGAATTGTAATAAGGAAACTGGAGAAAAGGTGAGATGCCCAAGTAGTGAAAGAGGTCAAGGATCGAGGAATAATAGTTAGGCATGCAAGCATGCCCGGTGTGAACTTTGAACTGCAGTGTTCCACAGTGCAAACAGAAAATGAAGCATGATTACGCATGAATGAACACAACAGTGAGGACGAATATTGGTGGGTTGGGACTATTTCAGACTTTTCACCGGTCAAAGGTGTAGTGAGAGAATAGGTTTGTTAACAAAAGCACCACACACACAAATACACATACATTTATATCTTCATCAACTCTACTACTACGACCCTTAGGCAGCTCCGATGCCAATTTCCTTTGTAAATCAGCCTTCTCTCTGCTGAACATGTCTTATATTCCATTACTCTTACAGATATTGTGAAATCAGCCGTTAGCTGGAGAAACCTCACGAAAGGTTGTTAGGGGTCTGGGCTGGAATACTAATTATGAAAGCAATTCAGTGCTGTAGCAAGGGGCAGGGACTTCAGTAGCCAGTGGTGACCAAGCAATTATAATAAACATCTTGAATCTATTTTCTGTACTGCACTATACTCAGTGAGTGCGTGCGCTCTGTGTGAGCTTTCTGTAGTGCGAGCATACCCCCATATTTAAACCCAGTGTGTATTTTCAAGGCCATCTCTACAGAAAATAAATAATCTGGGCCATTTGTTTGGTTTGATACACTATGAAAGTAACAGAAAATATAAAATGTATGGGAAAGGCAGAGAGAAAACCACTTTAAAAGAGAGTTCCGGAGCTAACAGCTGTGCCATTTGGCTTGCGAGTCTGAGTGTTTTGAATCTGGGACACACAGTGGGGCTGTGTTGTGTGACTCTGCTCTTACAACTGAGAAGTGGGGGGTTAGTATAACAGTAACACATTCTTAGTGACTCGAAATTAAGTGTTAATTGTGACACCAATCATAATTGTGTGTGAACGGAAATAATTGCAGGGGTTTTTAACACTTTGTTGTCAAGCACATTAGGTGTCGGAATGTCCAATTGTTATTTGGTTATACTGGCTCCACCAGTACTTCAAATCCATTATCTAAGTGGAAGTACTAATAAACCAAGATCAAAGTACTAACCTAGGTGTGAATGCAGGAAATTCATTCAAACATTAAGAAACTCAGCTCAGTTAGGACATTCAGGCTATTACTTTCATCATTTGTATCTTTAAAATACCATTAACATTCTTATCTCTCAAATATTTTGTATCATTCGTGTCTTTCAAATTTGCATTGAAATGAATGGACAGAACAGAGACACTTAGGGGTGAAGAGCAGGCGTGAAATCCTCATAAACTTGCTTTTCGTACAATTGTCGGTCATCGTACATTCATTTAGCTTCAAAATGTATGAACATGTGTGCTCTTTCATACAATTTAGCTCTGGAAGCAAATAGACCTACACAATTGGCACTGTGAGCCTGAAAATGACAGGAGAGCCCAGAAAATGCCACATTGAGTCACATGGAAACTGAGACCAAAAATGTATGCAGGAAAGCAAGCAGTGCAATTCCTCTAATCCACCAGGAATTATTCATGTCACAAGTGGTGATTATTTGATATCCTTTCATGTACGGTAAATCATAATGATTCATTACGTTTTGTATGTGTTTCCTCTAAAGATGGCTGCTATAAGAGCAATAATCTCTATTGACAATGAACATGTTCACTAAATACAGCAATCGCACAGACTGACCCCTACCAATGTATCTACAATGTCTCAACAGAGCCATAGAGCTAGTTCAGATTTGGGATTATGGGATGTAGAGTTGTGTGGCGTGTATGTTTGTGAGTGTCTTTGTGTTTGTGGTGTACATTTGAAGCGCTATGCTAAATATGCCCACTCATCTCTCGTGTCACCAGGAGCCACGGGCTCACACCATGACTTTAATAGTTTGACAGGCCCCACTGCACTTCTTGTTTTTCCTCCCTCCATCTGATCCTCTTTTGCCCCCGTCCTCTTGCTTTACCCTGCTTACTATCTATCCCTTTGTGTTGCTCACTCTCATATTTGTTTCTCTTTCTGCCTTCGGACAAATGCAGCACACGGCCATGATGCAATCTGCACGGAAAGAGCGCTAGACATTGTTTTTTTTTTTTCACTAGTCAAAGTTTTGAGAAGGTGGGAAAATGTTGGCAAACTGTTCTGTGTTATTTTGTATCTAATGTGTATTTTCCTGGTGTCAAGTTGTCATAAAAGGTATTGTTACTTTTCCCAGAAGTTTTCCACAACTGTCCATTAGTTGCCATAGATGCAGACCAATACCTTTTATTGTTAAAAGTGAATGTGCATGATGTATAAGCAACAACAATCCCTCCTCCCTATACTCCTAAAGTATGGAAGATAATGCTTTTCAGAGCAGTGGTTCCCCACCCAGATGTTGGGACCCCATAAAGGGACATGAAAGGATTACTCTGGAGATCATGTACAAATTAAAGTCTCCATGAAGCACCGAAAACGTGCTTTACTTCCTGCTGAGAATATGCACACAACTCTCACTCGAGTTATTTAAGCAGAATTAAATGCAAGTAGACATTGCTTTGTCTAGCCTAACCTTGTCCGATACTAGTTCTGATAGTACTCCAATTTCTATTATTTTATCAGTAGTTTGAAGAATAATTGTGTAATTGTTGGTTGTCTGTGGTAGACTTTGTTCAGTCTGTCTGTGTTCTGTCCATGCATGTTCTTTTTTTCCAAATGTAGCAGATCAATCAGATGTATTGCTGAGCCATGACATGGCTGAATGGTTCTATCTGTTAGGTAAGAATAAAACCAACTAAGGTTGGAACTATCTGCCTTGAATCCAGATCTGGAGTATGTCTTTTTCATATTTTAGAATCTTGTCAATTTAGAACGCTGTTGGGTAGTGCCGTTCAATTATTATATTAAGTGTTTTGGAGTGTCAACACTTACTCTTTGCACTCGTAGACGGAGCAGCATTGTGCCGAGCACAGTGAATGTGTGAAATGACCTGTTTGCCATACTAAAACTAAAACTTAGCTTCAGCCTATGATTTCTAACTTATTTTCATCGTCATATTGTTAGTCTCACGTCTCATCATAATCATTGTCATCCTCACTGGCGACAAGCTCTTGCACAACAGGCCCTTCTTTGCATTTTACATATTGGTAGGGACGTTTTTCTTTCATCCGCTTTAACATACCTGTTTGTTAATTTATAAATAAAAAGAACAAGCTGTTTCTTTGAACACTGTCATCACAAGAACTCAGACATGCAAATATTCTGCTCATTTAGCTCACTCCCGGTGGAGGTATGTCTTATGATTCAGCTCCGGCTGAATGGGCACTTGGCTTGGGGAGTCATTCAACCCCAAATGGGGCCGTATCTCAGCCTCTTATTTGGTCATATCTCTGCCATTGGAATTTTTTTTTTGCTTTTGCACCAGGAAACGTGCTTGGCTGCAAGTCACAGAGTCCTCAGTACTCTGTGATTTATGCCTCGGAGAATTGTGTTTTCCCGAGAAGCCCCGATTCCTTTGGATGAGCTATGATTACACACTTGTACACGTACATCACATAATGGTCAGGGAAGTGAGCTGAGCGACAAGTCAAGAGAAAGTCTGTTCCTCTGGAATGAGCAATGATCAAGAGGCCTATAAACACTATCACATACACACACATTCACACTGTGATGAGTTATAATGATGAGTGAGCGTGTGACTGATTGAGCCTTCATTCCAAGTTTGTCCATGGTGTGAATAATGGCCCTGGAAGTTATCCAAGCTTCCTGTTTTCTTTTCTTTTTTTGTTGGTCACTTTTTCCCTTTGTTCCACTTTTTATTAGCTCTGTTTTAAATTCATCCCTCCATGTTTTTGTGCTTTATCTGCATATGTTTTGTGTCTTTTTCTTCTCCTTTGTAAAATCACAATCCTAGCTGAGGCTTATCTGTCAGTTATTCCTGCATCTGATTTTTTCACTGACCTTTCATCATTCCTCTCCTGAACCAAACTTAGCCTTTTTGTTTTTTGAGCAGTCATTAACCTGGAATCTGCTGAATTTAAGTTTCTCAACCGTCTTGTGCACAATTGACCCTCTTTATCAAAAACTTTTTTGTGTCTTCACTCATTGTCTAGCTATGATCTTTTGAAGCCGATAACTTTATGTTTCTTATTGTTTCATTTTAATGTAGCGTTGATTATTGTTGCTGACATGTTATGAAAAATAACCCATTAGATGTGTGTCCTTACCACCATTGACCCCACACTATGTTAATTCCGAATGTCATCTTTTTTCTTTATCAAACCAACCACATAGCTAAGTTAATTTACTCAATCACTGTACATGAGTACATATTAGAGGTACTCCAATTTTACTTTCCAAGTCATTCAACTTTATACGCTTACTCCACTACTTATCAGAGGCAACTATTGTGTCCTTTTTACATTTGTCAGACAGCTCTAGATACTAATAATTTAACAGATTATCTTTCCCAGTAAAAAGCATGTATCTCCAAAATTGATTTGCTTTGAAAGTGGAATTTTTCTGAAAAACCAAAAGATTTTTGTTCCAACGTAGTTTAATTTTCTACAACACCAGATTCCCTTTAGAAAAGTTCTCATTTTACTGCAGCACGGTCTGACAATATGCCCTGGTCGGTCCTGGTCGGAGCTCTGACTGTAGGTCAAATACGCCAGGGAGGCCGGATCTGGGTCTGTCTGCTGTTGGTTGGTCGCTGCCAGAGACCCTGCTTGAGTCTAAGCTAAAGGATTTTCTGGTGAACCTGCATGATTTTGTTTAATTCCTTGCAGAATCCGGTATCACCGATGAAAAGCATTAAAAAATGTTTTACTTGTTGAGGGTCTTGTTTATAAATAACACCGTTTTATAACCAGTTTTAAGTTCCCCATAGCAACTTTAAACAACTGCATGAGTAAATAGCAACCTACACATTAATGCAGCAGTATTA
Source organism: Anoplopoma fimbria (assembly GCF_027596085.1). Classification (NCBI taxonomy): domain Eukaryota; kingdom Metazoa; phylum Chordata; class Actinopteri; order Perciformes; family Anoplopomatidae; genus Anoplopoma; species Anoplopoma fimbria. Next base: position 10,739,085 of record NC_072471.1, on the reverse strand, counting down.
TTAATCCAATAACATCATATATTGTAGTGAAACACTGACAGGGACCATTCTTCTGCCTACTTTGATAATTAAGTACTTTTTTGCTGATAATGCTTTTTCTTGTAGGCGAGTCATTTTATGGTGAGGTAATCCTAGTTTTACTTAAGTAAATTATGTGAATGTATAACTGTAGCAAAACCACACAGCAATATAGAAAAGGTAATAACTATTTTCAGATGATTAGACATTTTTTTTTACAAAGTCAAAAGTTTTAGGAATGTAGACATATTATTACAGCAGCTGCTCTTAAAATGTATATTCCTTTAAAATTTAAGAAATATCAATGAACACATTTTGATGGTTTATTCTCATTGAGATATACTTATAATTGTAAATAAAAAGGTTCTCCAGCAGTCGGTTGGAAATGTGTTTTGTATTTGAGACAATTTGAACATTAATTAAAACACGTTTCTTAGTTCATGGTAAGAATCTGAATGGTTGGATTTAAAATTTATTGTATTTTTTTGCAAACAAGCAAGCTATCTAAAAGTGGATTTACACATACATTTGATTTTAACGCTAAACAAAGCTCACATGAAAGTGTTGTAGTATTTAAGAAATGTTAATGCACAGAACAAACATTCTCTGATAATCATCTTAGGTAGATATCCTTTGTATTTGGTTTACTGCACTGTATTGATGCATACCATACAAAAATCCAAAAACTTCAGAAATTTCTGATAATTTTGTACCAACTGAATTCAGGAAAGACATCCATGATTATTTAGAGTAGTAAAGTAAAATATTAAGGGCCACCCTTAACATTTTCCATGAATACAATCTCCTCCTCACAAAGAAAAGGTAGCTGTTTAAAACAGTTTTCATCACTCCACGTGTAGTTCTGCTTGTTGATGACACCACACTGGTTGGACATGGGTAGCTGAGGTTCTATGCCATTCATCCAGTTACTGTCGGTCACCATCCTGTCATTCCAAATCCAGAATCCAAAAACACGACTCTGCCTCAGACCAATCCAGAACGGGCCATTAACATCAGTGTAATTTAGCCATTGTGCGACAGCCTCCTGATCGTACTTATCCTTAATCCACAGTAGGCCTGTGTGGTAGGCCTTGCAGTAGTCAAAGGCCTCTTCCCATGTTAACTTTTGTTTAATGACTTTGATTCTCACAATACCTGACATGAAACCAGGGAAAAGTATGAAAAAAGATTTGCTGTTAGAAACACAAGTTCAGCCACATGCCCATCAACAATCTCTCTATTACATTCGACACTTTGCAATACTGTGTACAGATCATCATATGATTTTTTTTTTATTGCAATAAGTGTAACAGAATTATAGCTAAGGTTGGTAATCTTGATAAACTAGCAAGAGCATTCAAGATTTATTTTGATTTAAAAAAAATAATCAGACCAAAAAAAACAAACACCCAGTGTAAACATATCCTTCCAGCCAGCAGCACAAAAGTTGCTAAATCTAGAGAATTTCATTTATTGATTGCTGTGGGAATGTAATTAGAGTTTCAACAAATATAAAAATGTTTTTGAAGCAGATAATCAACCCTACCTCTAAGTTTTGCTTCACATACAGTATCTATCGCTTACCTTTGGAGCAAAACGGAAGTTCAGCATTGTCCTTTCCAATTTTAGACAATTCTAGTAATTCTGTAACCTTGTAGTTGGAAACGTAAGTGTATATTGCATCATCTTCATCTTTAACCACATCATCTTTCCATTCTCGGAATGAAGAGCAGCTTTTGTCCATCCACTCCCATTCATCGTGCATTAGTCCAATCCAAAAGCTTGTGTTGTTTCCCACTTCAATCGCTTTATCATTTTCTGTTTTGTTACTGATGCTGACCAGGTCAATGAAGTGTGTTCTGCAGTGTTGCAGAGCCTGACACCAACTCTTACTGCTATTAATCAGGATATAGTCATCACCTGCAATAAATAGACAAATAGATAAATAATACATTGCAATGTTACGTACTAAAACAAGTAAGACAGTTAGTACTTTTAGACTTTTTTATTTGTGCAGGACAACATCTTTGCTCCTACATTTCAAAAGCGCACAAAGTTGAGGAATACGTCATTCAAATTGTGAATAAAAAAACCAACAATAAACAAGCAAAGCTCTAACATTTTATTTAATTTTAAAGGTTGTTGTTTAACTGTTGTTTTGGTGTTGGCACCTCAGCAACTCTGATGGGCCCTGTAAAACCATGCTAGAGGCATGAATAGGATTGGCAACATGGGTCTATCTGTAGTCGGCCCAGCAGTATAGTCCTTACTAAAATATATCAACAACTATAGGATGCATTGCCATGGCATTTTGTAAAGATATTTGTGGTTCCCAGATGATGTATCCCACTGTTTTTATGCTTAACCCCTAACCTTCCTGCTCCTTCAACCATTTTAGCATGCTCAAGTTAGCATTTATTTCAAAGCATAGCCTCACAGAGCCACTAGCATGGCTGCATGCTCTAAGATTTGTCTTATCTTTAATAATCTAATATTTATTTTTCAAACATCAAAACGGAAAAAAATGATGATGAAGCTTACCTCTGTAACACATGAAGGGTTTCCTCTCTGAACAATTAAAACCTGTCCAGTTCCCGTTGTCAATGGCTTCACATATCTGCTTCCCGTTTGTTACAGTCACAGATGACTTATTGAATGTGACAGGGACACTATTTGACCAAGTGATGTTTTGAACCTTATGCAGGCCAAGCCAAGTTCTTGAATTTTTTTTAAGTAAGTGAAGTAAGAATTTGCCGTCCTCCTCATCAAACACAGTCACATGTGATTCACCTGTTTGATTACATTGAAGCAATGATTCTTTCCATATTTCAATTTCTGCTTGAGGAAAACGGAAAGATCGTAGACGGTTTGATGCCAATGTAGAGTGAGAAAATCCTGTAAAAAACAAAAAAAACAACTCAATTTTATTTGTCTCTTACTTAACATTTATGGCTTATAGGAACAACAGAGAACAGTATGAGCTTTGGGACTGTTCAAATTGAGTTTGCAAGGTAAAAATACAATATATGTTACACACTACAAGATTGTAAACCGGATAACCTATCCCAACTTCTTTGATGCATACATTATTGTTGCATGGTATCAAAGAAGGAATAGTGGAGGTAGTATGTAGAAGTATTCACTACTCATGACAAAAGTACTGACATTGAGAACTATTTGAAAGCCCTAATCCTGTTACCCTCTGAGACCCACATGATTGACTTCGATCGCAACCAACTTTACTGTCTTTAGCGGGGTGTAGCAAGCTCATTCAAAAGCTGAAACAAGACAATCTAAGGAATCCATTGGTACCAACCATGTCATGGTAGTTTGTTGGAAAAAAAAGCGAAATAATGCTACAAATATTGGCGAGAGACAAACCGGCATGGCCAAATTAACATGGTCCTTTGACCTCTCACCTCAAGATATCTGAATTGAAATGGATTCCTTGAGTACCTACAGGAATCCCCATTACAGACATGCAGACTTTATGCTAATCCCATTTCAATTTAGGAAAATTCTTGGAATTGCATAAACTTGATATGACTGGAAAGCTGAGACTCTTGTGGATCCAATGAGTCCAATGGAATAATTGTTATGCTATATTTACTCGAGACTGAGGGCATTCAGAGGATGTATGGCTTTCCTAGGTATATTGACAATAAGGGTATATAGAATTTATCTCACACAATTGGAGAAAATGCATTTTTTTTTTCCAAACCACGGCACAATGGTGCTTCATGCTAACAATAATTAAGCATTTGAATGGCTTTCCCCCATGTGGGTTTCATAGGGTTAGAATGTCATGCATATATGTTTGTTCACAAATACCATTAGATACATATCACATTAGATAGAGAACCAGAAAGTGAAAGGAACACTTACCTGTACACAGCAGGAACAAAACAAAGGTAATCTCCAAAGATATGTTGAGGTTCATGTTGTGAAAAGACTTAATAAAGACAAGAGAGTAACAGATCAACATCAGCAAGAAAATATATAGATGTCGTTATTTGTAAAAAAACAACAACTGTGAATGTGGAAAGTTAAATCCCTATCTATGTAAATCCTGCATATCCGTACTGGGTTTACTTTATACTTTTACCAAAATAATTTAATGTTTGCTAACGACTGTAATGAATAACATGAATCATTTTGCTCAAGATTGTAAAGTCTCTTACCTGCAGAGTGCTGCCAAATTGTCGTGTTTGATTCAGCGTCAAGAAGTCACAGGTCCTATTTCTAGTATCAGGGATGTACGCTATTTAAATAGTAAAAACAGGGATGTCAAGAGATGAATGATTGACTAAAGGTTGTTAAGTGTGACTGGATGACAGTCAGGTCTTGTGAAGACATATCTTACCAACTAAAGAAAATTGTTTCAATTTATCCTTTGAGATAAAGCAAATAAGGCAAAGCAATTCCCTTATTTCTTTTTGCTATCTTCAATGGATTTCCAAATAGTAAAACTGTGTCAAAATACAGAATGTACAGCTTATTAAATCATTCAGTGGTGGAGCATATTTAAATTGTACTCAGGAATACTGTTGTAATAAGAGATGCATTTGTTTGGTATTCAAATTATAGCAACTGGAGTGACGCCACCAGGTATATGTGTTTCAATGAATAACCCTGTGTATCAGGAGATGATATTCAAATTTATCCGAACATTTGTTTTGGGGGAATGTTTAACTTGGGACTTTATACGGTGTCTGTTTGCTGGGTGATTTTAAGGTCACTGTTATTATTTCACTATTTGAGATCACTATGTGAATTTATTTTCAAATTTAATTTCATGTCTTTAATCATTCCCAAAATGTTCTTTCTCTGTTCAGTCTACTGGTTTACCGGCTGTCAGTGTTATTGAATTGTGTTTTATGTTATCATAAGCTTACAATGTGCTGTAGTTAATGTGTCTGAGACGTACCCCTATAATCAAACCCTACTGCCAATTTCAGACTTAAATTTTGAATCCGATGATTTTAAAGTCTGTTACCTGCAAAGTGCTGTCAAATTGTCGTGTTTTATTCAGCGTCAAGAAGTCACAGGTCCTATTTCTAGCATCAGGGAATTAAACTGTTTACATAGTGAAAACAGTGATGTCAGGAGATGAATGATGACAGTCAGGTCTTATGTAGCATATCTTACCACCTAAAGAAAATTATTTCAATTCATCCTTTGAGATTTTCATGCCATACATAACCTACACCAACAGCAAAAATACAACCACAAACACAATACTTTTACAATGTAACAATAGAATTGGCCAATGGCACTGGTCTTGAATGAATTTCAATTGTTTGGATAATTACCAGTGATGGGCAACCCCTTTCCATTTGAAGGAAAACATTCCATACTGCATCATTGTAACTATTATATAGTAGGTATGTAAACCCACAGAGGTAGAGATAAAATCTCACGAACGGTCAGATTTTTGCAATGGTATATATAGAGGAGTAAAAGAGTCAGGAGTTATCTTTTCCAGTAACCCAGACTGTATTCCTTCGAATGGGCAATTACATATATTCCATGGCACTAATGTCCTTAGCAATACCAAAAGACAATACTGCTAGATTGTTGATAAGCAGACAACATTAGCAAAAGTAGCCAAGACAAGGCCAGATAGACTTCCTACAGGGTGTCAAAAATATGTACTCCAACTGGGTAAGAGTACCTTGAAATTTCACCTCTGCAGTAAGCAGAAGGTGGGGTGGACCCCAACATATTTGGAACCATGTTTATTAGACTGCAAACTGTGCAGTAGCACTATTATACTCATCCATGATTTTATTGAACCCTGGAACCCATTATGAAGAGTATTGGCCAAATTTGGATTTGGCTAAAACATATATCCAACCTTTGGGGTTGCCGTTAGTTTTGTATGAGCAAAGTTTCACCGAATATCACTGCATGGAGCAACTTACTGGACTTGTAACCTGGTTTGAGAGCAAATCATTTTGGTTTGTTCTTTGAAAGTTTCAGCAGCTGGTCGGTAAAATAAGCAAAACAATTCCCTTATTTCTTTTGCTATCTTCAATGGATTTCCAAATAGTAAAACTATGTTTCTGTCGTGTCATGTTCAGCATTTTTACTCCAGAAATGTCAAAATACAGAATGTACATCTTATTAAATCATTCAGTGGTGGAGCATATTTAAATTGTACTCAGGAATACTGTTGTTATAAGAGATGCATTTGTTTGGTATTCAAATCATAGCACCTGGAGTGACGCCACCAGGTATATGTGTTTCAATGAATAACCCTGTGTATCAGGAGATGATATTCAAATTAATCCAAACATTTGTTTTGGGGGAATGTTTAACTTGGGACTTTATACGGTGTCTGTTTGCTGGGTGATTTTAAGGTCACTGTTATTATTTCACTATTTGAGATCACTATGTGAATTTATTTTCAAATTTAATTTCATGTCTTTAATCATTCCCAAAATGTTCTTTCTCTGTTCATTCTACTGGTTTACCGGCTGTCAGTGTTATTGAATTATGTGTTTTATGTTATCATAAGCTTACAATGTGCTGTAGTTAATGTGTCTGAGACGTACCTCTATAATCAAACCCTACTGCCAATTTCAGACTTAAAGTTTGAATCCGATGATTTTAAAGTCTCTTATCTGCAGAGTGCTGTCAAATTGTAGCCAATGTCAGAAGTCCCCTCCTCTCATGCTAAGTATAGGTTTGTGAGTGTAACAGACTCCACATGGTTCCATTCTAAATAGGGAAGCTACTCTACCTGCGCATCCATTAAGTTGTTTGAAAAGTCCACCTGGATAGCAGTTGCATACATACAAATAATAGTGTTTAGCTTAGAAGTATGTGCATTAGTTTAAATACTTGTACACATGCACAGCCACATTATGTTCATTAGCAGCAGTCCCGAATTGAGACTGCTCTGCACAGGGCAGACACTTATTTGAATTTCAAATAAGATCCCTGCCTACTTGCAAATATTTCCAGCTATCTCTAGTTTATAACAAACAGCAACGTCCTATATGTTCAGGTTGCTCACTAATGATTGATGGTTGTAGAGGAGAACAGAGTATCATTAAAAAAATATCTAAGATGACACTCCACTACTCAAACTGGTATTATACAGAGACTACAGAAGTATGAATCATTTCAGATTGTTTATATACAAAAGGCAGAAGTAAGGCACAATGATTTGAAGACGCAGGTATAATAATGTTTGAACTATGGTTTGAGGTATGGATACATAGATCACTTAAAACTTCAAATACTTACACAAAACACTTTTTTGAACAACTGCCTTCCTTCTAGTAAAGTAACCACCAAATATGCTGCTTATCATCTATGACCATATTCCTGTCATGTTTGTCTGTGTATTGAATTGCTCGTCTATGCTCTGTACCCTTGATAACAGCACATATACAGTCTGCAACACCTGAACATGATGAAATCTGTCTTTAATCCCCTCTGTGTCAGCTTGTTGACTTTAAGGCATCAGCACTATACATCAGGCCACAGAGATATTCCCACGGCACATTGTAGCTAAAATACTCTGTGTGGCTGACACAACACCCAGCGTGATGGAAATGGCATGTGTTACCTGAAGTCACATCAGTGCAATGCCAGCTCTGTAATCTACAGTAAACGATCTTCCTTGTTTTTTTGCTGTGTCATTTTCAAATATTGAGCAGCCTTCTGTGTAGATAATTGTGTTCGAGGAAAAAGGCGAGGGACATAAAACTATATACAACTCCGCATTTAATGTATTCAGTGAAGATTTAACATTATTGTTATGTAGTATGATTATGATGTTTAGAACTTAAAATGTCAGTCAACCCCACAATCACAAAGATGTGGTATTCAGGTTCAGATAAGATAAGATAAGATAAGATAATCCTTTATTAGTCCCGCAGCGGGGAAATTTTAGGCTTACAGCAGCGTAGAGTAAAGTGCACACAAGAGACATAGTAGAAGAAGACAAGATAGAAAATAAAAAATGAAAATAAAAAAACAAGTATTATAAATAAGTAATAAAAAAATCCAAAAAAACCACCAACCTAGTGCAGTGTCCCAGGTAGCCTACGGATAACCCCACAGAAAAGACAGTTTTCTTTGGAAACCCTTTTTTAACCAAAGAAATAGTCCCAAAGTTTCAGAGGTGGATATCTGGAATCCCCAAAACATAAAAGTAAGAACTGATATGCATAATAAATCCACAGGGATATCAGTGATACTTGTTACAAGTTTCACTAATAAATCAGCAATTCGCGTTCAAGCTTTTGCATTTATTAGAATGCAAGAATGTATGTTTGGAGAAAACTGATAGTAGTGCAGTTTCAGACTGCAGGGATAGGGCTTATGAAGGACACATTCCCAAGTCAGACACTGCATCTTTGCTGGACGCATACCATGTAAGCAGTGCAGCCGGGTGCACGCATGGCGCTTTAGTCAAGGCCGGAATCAGGCTCTTTGTGAGTATCGATGTGGGTATGTTCCCACCACAGATTGTTTGTGCGCGCTTGAAGTGAGGTTGAATGTGTTCAGAGCATAATAATTAAGCCTTTATTAGTCCCACAATGGGGAAATTACAATTCTCTGCATTTGACCCATCCCAGAGGAGCAGTGGGCTGCAATGAAGCGCCCGGGGAGCAACTTGGAGTTAGGTGTCTCGCTCAAGGACACCTCGGCATGTTGCCTGTAGAGGGGTTCAAACCACCAACCTTGTGGTTGCAGAACGAGCGCTCTACCTTGTGTGCGGCAATGCGTGCCAGCGTTCATGCTCTCTTCAATTGGGCAGTGTGTGTAAGTGAAGCATCAATAAGCATTCACAAAGACGATCCGCTGCAGACCGCTTTGTGTAGATGTGAGGTCACAGTGACTCTGGGCACTGATGCATTAGAGGGGAAAGTTGAGAAAGGGAGATGTCAAATTGATTCAATAGCAGGTGAAGCCATTTTAGCCACAAAAGTGCTGTGAGACATTTAACCATTGCTGTGACTAGCTTTTAAGCTCTGTGTGTGTGTGTGTGTGTGTGTGTGTGTGTGTGTGTGTGTGTGTGTGTGTGTGTGTGTGTGTGTGTGTGTGTGTGTGTGTGTGTGTGTGTGTGTATATACTGTATATGTGTGTGTTACTTGTAGAGGAGGCAGCGTCTTGATTGCCAGCCAGTCTGTCATGGCACTAGAACATGAGGCAATGTAAGTAAGTTATCTCTACCCACTTTGATTTGAAGGAGGAAGTCATGCACTTGATGATTAATCCCCTGTGAGACTTCAAGGACAAGTATGTGTGATGTCACCAAATTTACACAAATTGTAGAAGTGAGTCGATAGTTGTTACATAATAACTGAAAGTTAAGAGCAACAAGAGCAGTTGAGAGCAAAACAAGGGAAAATGTTGTCTTCAGTTTTACCACTTGTTAACTTGTATATCTTTAATCTGTCTTTCGTTGCTGTTTTTGTTTTTGTTTTTTTCTTTTTAGGGATGGTCAAGTGAATCACAGTAATGTCTAACAATGCACCACGATTTAGTCCTGTTGAAGTAGCCTAGCAGTTGTATCAACGTCTCTAAGTAGTCAAAAACTGAAATATAAAAGATTGAATGATATCTCAACAGTATGTATTGTTAGTTTTCAAATTGAACTGGATGAATTATAAATAACACATACTCTAATAATAAATACATCTCTCATTTCAAGTAAAATATAGAATGTTTTAAAAAAATAAAATACATAACAGGTAGCTTTTGAAAAATGTTTATCTTAAAATAAAGTACTTCATTTTAGGAAAATGTATTTAACTGAATTGTCCTGCAGCTCTAAATTCAGTTCATTAAGGTGCGAAGTGATGTCAACCAAAAAAAAAGAGAAATGTGTGTGCAGGGACTTCATCTGTGGTTACTGAAACCATGTATGAGAAACCACTTGTTTCAATAAATCTTTTATTTATTTTTTCTGGACTGCTGAACAAGTGGGTTAAACGCTAGAAAGGATGTGCCTGTTGAAATAGAAGTGCTCTTTCAAAATGTCATAATTTTTTAAATATCTTGCCAGTTCCCATAAGTAACCCCCCGGACAGGTCTATCTGTTGGTATCTGTTGGTTGGTTGGTTGGTTGGTTGGTTGGTTGGTTGGTTGGTTGGTCAGTTCAACAATGTGGCTTAGACTGAAATATCTCTACAGCTATTGATTAAATTGAAATATATTTATGGTCCCCAGAGGATGTATCTTAATGACTTTGGTGATCATCTGCCTTTTACTCAAGCATTACCATGAGGTTGACATTTTAGTTTTTTAGTAAAATGTCTCAAAACTATCAAATGGATGGTATTGAAACATTTGAACAGATATTCAAGAACCCTTTAAGATAATTTGAATCCACTGTTCCCTTCAAATTATCTTAGTTTTTCCTACACTTTGGTTTATGACAAAATACCTCTTTACAAAAAAACAGTATGTTAACATTTTCACTGTGAGTATGTTAGCATTTAGTTGTGCATAGCCGCAGTCTCATAGACCCACTAACATGCGGTAGATTTTGAGTCTTGTTGATATGAGTCTACATATTTAACCCGATCAATACTACCCTATGATACTGGTACCAACACCAACGACCCAAAACTTTCAATTTTCAAATTACCATGTCTCCAGCCACCTTGCTCATACCAAAACACATTTGCTGTGCCCAATCATGCTGCATTAAGGTTGAAACCTTGCATTTGAGGAGACATGTGACCTTTTCACTAGTGCCATCATGTGGCCAAAAAATGCCTTAATAGTGAACTTTAGGAGATAGTATTGCACTCTTTTATTCCTGCCAATTTAAATACTTATGTCATCATCACAGCTTTCCACTTCTTGTGTCACCTGCAAACCATCCAAACTCACATAAGAGCGAGTTTTTTTATTTTATGTCTCGAGCCGTGGACAAGGCGTGGGACACCGTCAGACTAAAATCGCTGTTCAAAGCATCTGAAGAATACAAAAACTCTGTATGTTTGACTGCCCTGTTATTTCTTTCCTTCTTGCATTGCCTTGACCACAATTTGACAAGCAGTAGCTATCTCTATGGAAACAGGGTGCTTTTAACCACGCAACAAAGTGTAGAGGAGGAGTAGAACAAAGCAGTGAGGAGGAGGGGCACATGCCTTGCAGCTTATTCATGCTTCATCATAAAATTACATAATTACAAGAAAAATGGCGGGTTGGCTATGAATGATATGGTCCTTACATTTTCCTGCATCCTGAAATACACCATCAAAAGGAGCTCCCTGCAGCTTCATTATCAAGCAATAGTGTAAATTGAAAATAGAATATATAGAACAGTATTCTTAACATTCTTTGTACATGTATGTGCAATTTGTTGGGTTTTAAAAATATACCAAAGCCCCCCCTAGCACATAAAGGCTTGTTCTCGCAAAAGTTCCCATGAGTTTTAAGAGTAATGGTACTGTTTGACAGAGAAAAAAAAATCAACATGGGCCATGAGTTAGAAAGAGGGATGGAGAAAGTAAGACAATGACAGAGACCAAAACATAGGGGGTAAGGAAGTCAAACAAGGGAAGCAGAGTGATGATAAAAAGGGAAGAGAAAGTGAGATGTTGAGGATCAAATGCAAAACTAAATGGAAGAAATGAATTTAAAAAAGGAAGGATATGGCAGAGAAACAGGAGATGAGTAGAAACTGGCTTTAGTTTCCCATTTTGAGAAGTAGTGTTCCACTATGGAGAAAAGAAAACAGGCATCAATTAACAAAATTGTTCTAGGAAGTTTGTATCTAGATTTATTTTTCTCTGTGGCAAAACACATTTACTGCCTTAGTCTGATGCACTGCATTATCTCAAGGACGGTGGGATCTGGAAATCAATGTTACTTAATGCATCCACAGTTTAAGTAACAGAGGCGCATGAATTGCATTTTTTCAAGTCACATTGAGAAGTAATGCAGAAGATATAGTGGTTTACTCATATCTGCCAGACTGAGATCCTTCCCTGCACATTATATTGGTAACAAAAAAGTCAGCTCTTTAAACCAACTCAACCTTTTGTTATAATGACGTGATTTTGTCAGTTTTTTTATGTTATCCTCCAGGACAACAAATCTATCATATATGGTCATTTTAAAAATACGTCTTTAATTTTTACTTTTCATGAAAGCAGTAATAAAAAAACTGCAGTTTTTTGGGGCCAGTTATATATGGGGCACACCTTTAGTACAACCAGTAGTTCCATAACAAGCTTAAAATGGAAGAAAATTGTATTGGCTTAACACTACTTTTGAAACCATTGCATCGTTACTTGCACAAAATCTAGCTTCAAAATAATTACTGTTTATTAAGTGCAGCACATCCTGAGTCACTCAGAAAGGTATGACTCATTTTAACATATGTATTGCCGCATAGTTTTATGGAGCATGAATCATTTTAAAACCTACACGTTACAACATTTAATGATGAACCAAACCTTTAAGTCTCCCTTTTCTTTACCAGCCACCAGTGGAGAAATGAGCTTCTGACAAGCTGTGATTTCTGAGCACATTTTTCAACTTCCCATCCTACTACCACCAAATCAAACAAGTCTGCACTTCATTCAGTAATTGGCTCCTGCTGTCAAACCACCAAACTGCACATATGACTAATCCAGAGCAACCCTTAACTCACTCCTCTCATGTAATATTTATTCTTAAATACAGTTGTGTCAGTGAAACAAGGGACTCAGAATTCTACAGATAAGTGACAAAAATAATTCTACTTTTTTCAAAAACACTAATAAATGATTGACAGCTAAAGGAACATGCAAATAAACCATTATGGTAAAGGTTTATGCTATCAGTGGCTTATACTCTCTGGTTCCTAGACACACTGCAGATAATTATTTTAGGTAGCACCAGCTAATCCTGAAATGCAAATTTGTGTTTGTGTTGTTTATTTTGATGCCTTTTGAGAAATCAAATGTCCCAAATCTTTGCAAAATTTCTACAATTTCATTTATTTTTTAAGTCTTGTTATATTAATGTTTTGTTTTTTAGCCATAATTGTGGTCTTTAAATGACCAAAACATGCCAACATTGCAAACCAGCCTCCAGCAAAACAATCAAACATGTATTTTGTTTTAAATTTTTACCTTAAATTACATTTTTTGTGCTATTTTTTCTTTTAATTTTCCTTCTTTCTTCTATGGAAAAGCATTAGGACAAAACTTTTCGGTCTCTTTTGGCTAAATGTCTTTGGGGTAAATGTCATGTTATTGCTTTGTGTGTGGCCTTTGAGACTTTAGAGTCTTGCTTGTGTTCGGTAGGTAAGGAGTATTCGACGGTGCACTTTCACTTTTCAGTGACAAAGTAGATACGCAGACATCACAGAAAAAGCATTTCAATTTACTCTTGATAGATGTTGCTGTATGTGAGCAGATTCTGCTCTGCTGATGGGCATAGGGCAATAACATCGGGTCTTAAAGCTGAAGCTACTGATACTGATGTCTCATGTGGTCAGGATAGACCTAGTCTTAAAAGTGTGTGTCTGTGTTTGAGCTAGTCTGAGTTACTCCGTGCTGTAGTTATTACAGTTAGCAGTGCCTTGGGTGTCATCCATCAGTTTCGACTGACAAATTAAAATGGCTCCGATCCAACCCAAAGTGTCTGTTTAACACCGTATCCTTCTCTTACCCTCAGCCTTTCGTATAGGTGTGATTTATCCATCCTCTCTCAATCTTGTACTTCTTTTCTTGATGTGTTACTCGCTGTCAGTTCATTTCTGTTTTTGTTTACTATTCTCTCACCCTTTTGTTTTTCTATTCACTGTCTCCTTGACATTGACCCATCTTCTCTGGCTTTATTTGTAGTCCATTTGTAGACTTTTTGTCCATCTGTCATATATACTTTCTCAAGTGTTCTTATATTGTAGTGTCACATATGACCTTCTGTTACCTCCTCCTTTTTTTTCCTTCTTCTAGTTTTTCTCTGATCCATTTGAAAATACACTAATTTTCCTTAATCGGTAAATTTGCCAATTTACTTAATCAGTATGTTTGCAAATTGACTGATTTACAGAGGCAGCTGCTCATTATGCAATCAGCTCCTAACTACCTTGCAGGCAAATTCCGCAAGCTCAGTGAGCTCAGTTCAGTGGTGGTATTTTTCTGAAATTATCAAGTTGAAAAAAAGAAAAAACATGGTACTAGGGATTTGGACTCCAAAAACTTTTACTTAGGCTTCAGTTCTACCTCAGACTGTGTGGACCTAATTATTAACTAATGATGTTGAACTGTATGAACATTATCAACTCTTTAGTTGTTTATGTTGGATTAACAAATGCAGAGTCTGAGAAGCTTTCATGCCTCCTACACATGTAGTGAGCTTTAATGTAATTATGCTTCTGATTCTAATACATAATACAACTCTGTTAAATATTGCTTGTGCAATTCTCCTTTACATGTGGAAACAAAGGAGAGAGGCACACTTTTTTGAACTGAAAAATGTGGTGATATCACACTAACTCCAATTTCACCCTTTGGACCTGTTTGACATATAGATCACATCGTTTTTTTGGGGAGTAGAATGCATGCAGAGTGTCTATTTTCCTCACAAAATGACATTGGCATATGTGTCCCCAATAATGCATGTAGGTTGGATCCATAGGAACCACTTCATTAGTTGTATCAAAACTGTTGTTCAAAAGAATTACACTGTTCATACTCACAAACCAGTTTCAACATTTTTGATTAATTCATTGTCTCTTCTCTGCTGTTTGTTTTCCATTCCTACTACTACTCCGCCTTCCCATATATGTGTTATTGTTTTATTGTTTTGCATATCCTCCTTCTCTCAAACTCTCTTTTTTGAGTCCTTCCTTCCTTGCTTTCAAATCTTAAACTTTTTCTGACATAAATTCCTGCTGAGGGAGTTGGTCTGGCAAAACTTAAATGAGATTAGATTTTTTTTTCCCAACCTTAATTGATTCACCCTGGCCGAGATGGTCACAGTGAATGGTTGTGCTGAAAAACTTGCCCATCGAACACAAATTCTCTCTGGCTGTGAAATCAATGGCAGAAGACTTATTGGAGTAAGTGTTTTGCATCAGCACTTAATGGATTATGTTTTTCTGTTCTTTGTGTTATTCGGTTGCACTTATTTATTAGGGCATTTTCTATCTGCCAGCATACCTGACTCTGTTCCCCTGTGCCTGACCGTCTCTCAATCATCGTTTCATTCAACCACTCTTTTTTGGTCCATATCTTTGCTTTTTAAGCCAAGGTTAGAAAACAACTACATTCTTGGTGTTTTGCCTCCAATATATTATTGTTTGTAGTATGATTACACTTTTCCAGTCAAAGTAATATTTTCTACCTGCCACGCTGTAAGATCTTGATCTTCATTGAATGGTTAAGTAATCCACCTTCAAATCTCTATCTGATCTTTGACGAGTGCAACTCTCTGACTTCAGCACTCTTTTTATCACTGTCTATCTTTATCTGTCTTTCAACCTGCCACTCTGTCTTCCTTTACGCAAGTTGTGCTACAATGCCTTGCTATTCATAAAGTGCCAGTGATCCAGGAACAATTCTTCAGAGCTATTGTTGTTCTGGATGTTGAACACTAGCATGCCGTCTGTTCTGCCAGGCTGGGCTGTGTTTCCTTCTGCACAGCTGACTGAGCCAGATCTGCAACAGGCCCGGCTAATTTTGTATAATGTATACCTCTGAGGCTTTGTTGAACTTTAGTTCACTGAAATTCTTCTAACACCTGATAGATCTCTGAGCAACTGACTTCCTCTTTGTTGACCTCTCCACTACTGTCTCAAGGGTCACCACTGTGGCATCTCTGTTTTAAGAGCCAGCGGATTCATTAATTTCTTTCTGCCTGGCCCTCTTGTTCTTTTCTTCTTCTCTCTCATCGCTCACTGACTCAAGTAAAGTGAAGAAGAGTCCCGTTGTAACCTAAGTTTATCCAGCAAACAGCAGCAAAAGTGATCTGCAGTCAATGAGCCATGGCCTGTAAACGCTGTTGCTGACGACATTCCCTGCTCAGTCTGCAGAGCCCTGAAGCCCCGCCCCCTCTGCCCAAATCCACCAAATTTGATCAGATGGATGGTTCTCAAGATATGCAAATTACACACTCACACACAGCCACTTCTGCACGCACAGACGGATATAGATACCTTGATTTGTAGTCAGATGATGCTGCTACAGCGCCAAATATTCTCCAGGTGACTGTGTATTAGTCATGTTGAATCATATCTACACATGTGCACCAAATGTGGATGCAATTGCAAAAAAAGTGTTCAGGAGATACAACACTTTGATATAAGAATCCCTTCTCACAGCATTTGTGCAAAGCTTGAGGGGCCAGCTTTAGCAAAATTTTATGGACCATCAAAATCCCCAAAATTACTTTTCACGGCATGGTCCAGAGAATTCTTTTAACAAATTTGGAGATGTTGACTCAAAATGTGTTGTATGAGCAGCAAAGAAGAAGCATATTCAGAAACATTCAGACCTCTTAATTCCCTCCTTTACTGTCAGACTGTCTAATATCATGTATCCGATAAAGGCAAAAACAAAATGTAAAAATATTTTTTAAAAGTTTGTCACTACATGCAACAACATTAAACACATTAGATGTAGTAATATCAACATTTGTTTGGATATTAATATTGATCGGGGCAGCATTAAGAAATTTAAAAAAAAAAAAAGGAATAAATTGTACCAAAACAGACTTGTAGCAATCTACTTTGAAATCCCCCTACCTTAAAGTGCTATAAATAAAAGAACATATTTATCAGGGTCTAAGTACACAGACAATGATTCGAATTGACCCTATAGATATACACAGGTTTAGGGGTAGGCCGGACATCCCAAATCCCAAATGATGCTCATAAGTCAAGCAACAGTAAAGAATAATTCAACAATAATGAACACATTCGTATTGGGAAAATTATATCCACAGCGTACATTCATCATGCTCCCTTTAAGCTTTACATGCTCATATTTCATGGAACGTGGGCGCTTATCTGGCAACCACATATTACAAGTTTAAGATGCTAATATGCCTGCCAATTCTGCTGCTCACAAAATGAGTTTACTTCAAAGGATCCCAGATAGTGGTGAAATAATCAGTTTGGTCTTTCCTGACGGAACATCCTGATTTCATGTTTGAGATGAGATTTTAAAACAGCTTTCTAATCCGGTTTGTTATGAAACTTTTCTAATTACCACTATTTCCATTATCAGATTGCGTTGTGTGGCCTCAACTCTTGTTTCATTTCCGTGGCTTGCTGTGACATACTCCAAGCAAAGGGTTGCTTTAGGTGAAGCTAAAATGATTTTTACACTTTTTTCACTTTTACATATTATACCAGATTAGCATTACATGTAAGATTCAAGATATCAGTTTGGCATGCCTTCTTTATGACTGTAAAGCCTTTGCCCTGACAGTATGTCTAAAATATATGCCATGTGTTGCAAAATTAGCCTAAATGGCCAGATCATTTTAAATGTCAGCTTTTGAAGTGTTTTATTTGTTTAAATGATTCCATACTCATTATTACTATTTTCATTCTTTTGTAGTACTTTTCTGCTAATTTGGGATGTCCAAATCCCCCATACTAATACTCATTATTTTAAAGACTCAAGCTCTTCTCGACTCCATTCTTTAGACAGAGAAATGCATGACCCTCCTGTGTTCATCCTTCCCCTGCGGTGTGGTGGAGTTGGTGAATGGTTGGTGCTAAATTGGCTCTGCTGACTAACAGGGAGTCAGAGACTAAATGCTTGTGACTAGTTGGGAGAACAAAGAAAATCAGAGTCTGATGGAAAACTTTGATGTGTTTTTTTTCTTGTTGAACTCCAGAATTTTTGTAAAAGATCCAGAATTGTATTTGAGTTGTTACTCTCTTGTTCCCTTTCCTCAGTATTTAGTTTGCCCTTTTTAACTTATATTGGTTCAAATGGAAGGAAATACTGTAGATTGTAGTTTGAAACGAAAGCTTCATTCTGCATTGCAGCTTTCTTGCCTTCCCTCCCACAATGCCCTCTGTTCTGCTGAGTCATTTACTGTTGCGCCGCAGTTAATGCAGCTCAGAAAACAACCGACAATGAATGGCATAGCTGAATTCCTTGCTGGGGTGCACAAGCTCCAAACGATTTATTTTTCCTTTGAAAAATTAAAAGCCAAATCTAATCTTGTCCCTTGCTATCAAATTTGCAATTAAAAATGCAAAACAATACTGTGGCTTTTTACGCTCTTCTCTGCACCGCCCTGGGGCGAACTGGCCTTGCCTTTCCAAAGAATTCTAAATGTCACAGTAAAATATGTTAAAAAAAAACATTACCAGTGACATTTTATTGTGTATGTGTGTGTGTTATTATAGGGTACAAACACACATACATTCAGAGTAAATTTTGTTTGCCAAATGCAAATACAAGACCTGAGGTTGTTTGAGATTAGTGCCTGTTCATCACTTGTTTTGTACCCCACTTGTGTGGTGTTCCCTTTCGACCCCAGTTTTACCACCTGAGGTAGGCATTATATTTTATGAGAAAGGTAACAGATATGCCCTTCAATGGTTCCTTTTTTATTTATTTTTTAAGTCAACAAAGCTACTCAGCCCAGGATAAGCGGAAACAAAATGGATGGATGCATAACTGGATGGATGGATGGATGGATGGATGCAAGGCGAATGGACACACAGAAGCATGGATGTATGCATAGAAGGATGGATGGATGGATGGATGGATGAAAGGCGGACGGATGGGCATGATATCATTTTCTGAACCTTCTCCCATGGTCATAAACCTGAAGTTTGATTTGAAGAAGTGATACTATCCCAGAGCTCTGGTAGGAATTATAGGAGCCCTTAACAAGACGTGACTCTGGACACATTAAAAAACTCTATCAATCTCAGACTTTATGTGTCCCCTCAGCTGGAGCCCAGGGTTGCCTGACTCATTACCTCTACTCGACTCACTCCACTTCTTTTATGTGTTGCCTTCAACCAACCGGAGCCCATTAGGCAATACACTGTATGGTATAAACTGTTGTCATTGCGGTACAGTGTAAAAGTGTTAGTCTAATAAATTCCAACATAAATTAAGTTTTTTTTAATGCTGAACTAGATTGAGCAACAATGTGTATGTCCTTTCTAAATGGTGATACATGTAACAGTGGGGCTAGTGCAGACTCTTGAGACCATGCTTCCAATTTCTTAACTGTGGATAAAGTAGGTCCTAGGGGGTTCTTGAGGCTTTCCCAGGCAAGATCAGATATGTAATCCCTCGAGCGTGGTCTGGTTCTGCCTTCTGGTCTCCTTCCAGCTGTTCCACCTCCCTAGAAATATCCCACCTCCCTAGAACACACCTTTAAGGAGCGGGCAGGCGGATCAGATGCCTGCACCACCTCATTTGGCTTTTTTTAAGAAGTCCCTGACTATGACCCAAGACACCTTGAAGAAATTTAAATCTGAAACATTGAAAATGTCATTATTTGTCACAACCAAAAACTCATGACTTAATGCGAGGGATGAAACTTACATTGGTAGTTAATGTGGGAGCTTCATTTTGAGGCTCAGCTCACAGCTCCCCGAAAGAGTATGCTGAAAACACCTGATTCTTTTTCCCAGTCAATCTCACTTTTCATCTTAATCGTAGTAACGAAGGAGATCCGAAAACATTTGAACTTGACGCATATCGCTTTCAAAAATCCCCAAAGAGATCATAGCCCCAATGGAGTTCTCAGAACATTCTTCCCTCTGACCACCCAAACTCTTCATACACTTTAGTTTTTGCTTTTATGACCCCAAAAGGTTACTATTCTGCTAATATACTTTTTTTTTTATAAATCCAGCTTAAATGAATAGTTCTCACATTCTGGAAAGAACAATCGCATCCGTTCTCGCTACTTGGGTCTTGTTGTTACTGTGAGACCAGCAGAGACTCCAGGAAGTCACTGTGCCCAGCTGCCGTTTGCCAAGAAAGAGTTACAGCACTTAACTCATCAAGAGCACCAAGAGGCAAATCAACAAAATAGCTTAGTATATAGTTATTTAGTTTAATAGCGTGTCATTTATGGGTTTATGAGTTTATGGTCAACCACTAGTTTCAAGTATTCCTCAGTACAGCATGATGTTAATTTATTAAGTTATGCATATTTCCCAAAATGGCAAAATACCCCTTTAAATTACAGCTTATCACTTTTTTTCAAATAAATAAGAAAGGGCTTTTACCTATACAGCAGTGTATTCACATCCCAACAGCACATCCACAGCTTGACTATGGCGAGCGCTGTCATGATCCACTGTCAATCATAGTGAGGATTTACGGTATATCCAGTAATAAGCTCACTGACCCACAGAAAGATATGTCAAACCCGAGTAATAAACCTGTAAACCACCAATCATAAGGGGGGAAAACAACAGCAATACTGGGTTGCATCAGCTGTGAATCAACTTATGGATTTTAAAGCAGGAGGCCAAGAGCTACGGTGCAGGGTATAAATTCTGCAAATGAAAATGGATAACATGTGGGTGGATATGAACGGTTGGGCCGGAGATTGTCAGTGTGTGTGTGCGTGTGTGTGTGTGTGTGTGTGTGTGTGTGTGTGTGTGTGTGTGTGTGTGTGTGTGTGTGTGTGTGTGTGTGTGTGTGTGTGTGTGTGTGTGTGTGTGTGTGTGTGTGTGTGTGTGTGTGTGTCTGTGTGTGTGTGTTTGTGTGTGTGTGTAAAACTTTGAATAAGGAAAAGGAGGATACTTGGATGACACCGTGGCTGCTACGAGACATCCGTTCCCAATACTGCTACTCATGAATCACTTTAACAAATTGCTGAGTGTGTGAGCATCTGTGTACATGAATGTGAGTGTTTGAATGTATGTATGCCGCTACAGGAAATACAAAAAAAGAACCTTACACTGTGAAGCATAACTACACGTCAAGTCCCTGGAGTTACGGATTTACTATTTCTGTCTGTCTGCTAGTCTGTCTTTCTGTCATACATAAAAATCAATGTGGACAAGGTAAAACTCTCTGATTCTGGACGGTCTTGGACAATGGCAAAAATGATGTATTTTGATTTAAGCTTTTAAAGGATCTCAGACATAACTAATACTAATTTGCCGTCTGTCTTAATTCTGATTTGTTCCACTTAAAAAAGGGAAATTGCTGTAGAGAAGAAAGCACCTTCCCAGCAGATAAAAGGTAAATGAAAGAATAAGAAGAGGAGGATCCTGTCTGTATGGGATATTACTAATTAAGACTGGGTTTAATTTGTGCAGTCGATGTTAATTTATTCTTTTGTTGGAATAAATGGGTGACTCTTTTTTCAATCCGACCTCCAAGCATGTCTAAACTCTGTAAAGGTCACTACCAAGTCTCTTGATTACAGGTCCAAACACATATCTGAGGAGTCTTTAATTGCTTCATTACAGGTGAAAAGACTTACAGTTGAGCTGACATTATGCCTTTAATAGATACAAGTGTTAAGCATGTGTTATTGAAAACATAGACACATGTGAAATACTTTATAAATGAGACCAAATAAATGCATTCAGGTGGATCTCTTTTTTTTTTTTTTTGTAAGCTAGCCTTTCACATCAGATTCAAGGTTCAAAGTAGGCTACAGTTATCAGAGTAATAAGAA
The DNA here is from genome assembly GCF_027596085.1 of Anoplopoma fimbria. Classification (NCBI taxonomy): domain Eukaryota; kingdom Metazoa; phylum Chordata; class Actinopteri; order Perciformes; family Anoplopomatidae; genus Anoplopoma; species Anoplopoma fimbria. Next base: position 10,717,470 of record NC_072471.1, on the reverse strand, counting down.
CATTCGGGCTCCTTCATGTGGCTCAGAGGTGTGCTGCACATTAATGTTTAATAAAAGACTATGGAATAAATTCTGCTAATTTATTTTGCGACCCCCTCATAAAATCACCTTCGACGCACCTAGGAATCCTAAACCAGTATTTGGGAATGACTGTACTACATCACACCTAGAAGGGTAACAACAGCCTAGACTTAGAACCTGGAGAGGCTGTTGGTTTGAATTTCCAGAGTGGTTTTTGGAAAAACTGGGTTAGCAAAGTAAATGAGCTCTCCCTTTTATTCGGCAGCTATAAAACTCAAACCTTGAGTAAGGGGATAAGTCAGGAGAGGAAGAACAGCACACTGCTTGGCTAAAAAGGGTGGATGGATCACCTGTCCCTGGGTAAACCCTGTGATGCTGTAGAAAAGCCACTGTTTTAAAGTCAGTGTTGTGAGACAGTGAGCGGCTCAACAGGCAAGTGCTTGCACTCTGAGGAGAGGAGCTCTCCATGGTGCTGCTCCTTCACATACTACTGCTCCTTGTAAAATCGCTCAATGCTCTACATTCAGTTGAGAGTTGCTGCTCCACAGCCTTGTTGTGGTTTAAGCTGGAAGCTGTCCCTGGTCTTGATAGCCTTGGTCTTCCCTACTCAAACGCTGGTGCACTAGTGGCTTAGAAGGAAACTTATCATTTTACCTCACAGTTCTATATAACCTGTTTTTGAACTCATCTGGGGCTACAGCAGATAGTTCAAAAGTTGTTTTTTTATGAGATTTGGTAGTTGAAAAAAGCAGCAAGTCAGCTCCCTTTTGCACAACAGCGCCAATCTGTTGCCTGTCAAATGCAGAATTGTGTTGCTTTTATTGATCCCCAGTTAAGATGTAAAGACATTTGGCCACAACAGTGGGTTAAGAGACTTGTCCATGTGTTTACAGCTGCCAGTGTCTCCCTGTGCACAGAGCTGCTGAATGCCTGCTCCCCATGAATTTTCTCTCTAGTTATCTAGTCCTCACAGTGAAGCTGCAGAGTTCACATCCTCTGCAAACCAGAATTTAACCCATTGTAATTGCTGAATATAGGTCAATGTTAGCAAGCCAGCTATGAGTGCTCAACGTGCAATTAAGAAATCTTGGAAGTCGCTTTGTTAAGTAATATGTTGCTGCCAAAACACTGATGGTATATCAGCTGCCTTGGCCATTATGAACAACTTTGGAGGCCCGCTGTGGGCAATTTGGTGGAGCATCTTGGTTTACGAACAGTGGTCAGTGAGAGTAAATTAAGAAAAGAAAAGCAATTAAAAAACAACAACAATAAATACAAAAAAAATACACTAGTGGGAGAAAGCAGGGTGCAGGCCCGTCATATACAAAGGCTAAATTCCATTTTTGTTGAATAAACCACCGGCTGATAGAATAATGAATCTGTTAGTGCCAACAAACCAGCATCGTGATGGAAACAAAAATTAAAGTCACTGTGCTGAGCTTTTTCCATGGTTCTAATTTGACAAGATATTGTTTATTTAAATGTACACTAATGCATAAACGGCACACTTTTCACAGTTTTTCTCAGTAGGTTTTTGTTGTTTTGAGATTACTAAACCATAAGATCATAGTAAATATTAAAACTGACTGATTAAAGGAAGTAAAGAACAGTTTTTTTCTCAATGGAGAATATTGACATTTCCTAGCCGTTATTTTGCATTTTGAATAGCATAAGGCAACATTGCCCACCTTGTGTCTAGCAAATGCAGCATGTTATTAACACAAGATTTGCCAGATCTCACAGAATTAAGCGCCTGTCAATAAAGTCTAAAGCGCCACTTCATTGGTTGGCAAAGGAGTAAGGCTGGTCTTCTGGGTTTTTTTTCAAGAATGATCGTATTGCAAAATGTATTGTCTCCTATTTTAGCCTGTTTTAACTCAGAGGAGGCTCGACAGTGTTTGAGATCTAAAGGGCCTGCTGAATAATGAGTGGAGTTCCCCTCCTTAATTCTGTCTGCAACTCTCCTTTTCATTTTCTCTTCCTCCCTCTTCAGTTTCTCTTCCGATTTTCTTACGCTTTTGCTCAAACTGAATACAGTTAGAGTAGTGTTTTTTTATCTAGTTTTGATCATTGTCTTTCACACTATATCTCAGTTGAACGCTCTCCCAGTCACACACATACATAGCCCTGGGCAAACACAGGCAGTTGTCTGTTATTCCAGTCAATAAATAGAGGATGAACATTATATTGTTGGATTTTCTCCAAAGTTGTGTACAGACACTAATCTATTTCTCTCAGGTGCTTCTGTTTGCACCTGTGGCATCATCTGTGTATATTGGTTGCAGAGCTAATGGAAGAGAGGTAAAATGTTTACGATCTTTCCATTAATGGTATAAATGAAGGGGGGGGGGGGGCAGTTGCATAATCTTTTTGTTGTTTGTTAATACAATTTCTAAAAGAAAATGATTAACTGGTATTTAAGTCATAGATTGATTGACCATTTTAGGTGAAAGGTGAAAAAAAAGACAGTTGGAGAAAGAGAAAAGGGAGATTTCAAAGTTTACATTGATCTCCCTACAATATTTTTTTGTGTGCTTCTATTTCATTCTTTTCTCATTCGTTAAAAGGTGCACATTTAAAAGTAAGATATGAATACCTTTTTTTCTACACAATTTTTGTACAAAATGCATTTCTTATAACAGTGAAATTAGAGAGAATAATACACAAAAAGGTTAATTTCAACTAGTGTAACACTTGCTAGATACAGTACATTTACTGTGTAAATAAGGAAGGGAACCACCCAAAACAGTCAATATTTATTAGTTTTCTAAAAAAAATACTGAGCCAAAACCAGAGGTAACTAAGGTATTCTTTGCAGTGCAGATCTCCATCAGGTGTGTCTGCAACGACCACTGCTGTATTGTGTGATTAAATGAATTCTACCATTGCTGTAAAGCGTTGTCAAACAGAATTCATTCAAACTGAAAAAAGAAGTTGCGGTTTAACGTTATTCAAGCAATGGGCTCAAAGTCTTCGTATAATACACTTCATACGTTCAGGCCAAAACAGAAGGGTAAACTCCATTAGCAGCGGCTGGGTGGCGGCAAGTCACAGCAGTGTGTGCACTGGTAGCTCTGTTAGCGGTGAACACTTAGCTGTTGCATTATAAAACTGCAAGTTAACTGTCCACGAAACAGATGTGCACACTCATTCGGTCACAGACACACGGACCCACACACTCACACACTCACACACACATGACCAAACACATAACCTCTCTGGAGATAATGATATATTTTAGGGCTAAGCACAAGTTTCAGCAACAGCAGCTTCTTACCGGCAGGACAGTTCTATGTTTTGACCCCACTGAATTTTTCATTGTCAGTGAATACAGAGTTTGAGACTCTGTTTGCCAAGATCAGCGTGACAAAAGTTAAATCAGTTTTTCAATTTTGTTTGACATTTGGAGAGCTTTACTGAAATAAGTTGTCTGCCATTTAAACTAAATGTGAAACCTACTCACACAAAACTATGTGATGCAGGTAGATAACATTTGACAAAGAATATCTGAAACATTGTTAGTGTGGCCTTGATAAAATAATTGGGACTTTTTGGCCTTTGGTTTGGGTTAGGATTTCATCTGTTGAAGCAAAACTTTAAAAGTTGCTTTTCACAGCTGTGAAACTGCCAGAAAGACTCAAGATATAAGAAAACCCAATCCAATAGTCAAAGCATAACTACTCCAGCACACACCTTCACACAAACAAACTAGGTCTGTATGCTGAGGCAGAGATAACCTTCTTGAGTGCCTTCAGTAGCAATAAAAAAACTACAACTAATTGGTATTCTTTGGAACTATTTCTCAGCTGGAATACAAATTACTACTCTGTGATTATTTTTAAGAAAAAGAGGGATGGAGTAATGGAGATGAATACCAATTTTCTAAGACTAGTTGTCAGACTAGACTGCACATGTTTTCTAGGTATGGCACCTGGGCATTTAGTTAACAGTTTTAAGAATAATTCAAGTGACATTTCACAAAAAACAAAAACAGGAGTTTGTTGTCAATAGAGCACAAATACAAAGAGATGAGAGAATGTTTTGGGCATTTTTAATTATATTTCTTATGGAGACTGTGTTAATGTGGTGCTCTAAAGTATCAACATCAAAGCCAGGAAACCAAAAGACAGCACCATTATCTTTGACAATTAGTGAATATTGTGACAGAGAATAGCAGGTACTCATCATCGTATGTGACAGAAGCCAAATAATGTGTCCCAAACAAACGCCCTCTGTGCACATAGAAATTTTATTTTTGAATGAAAACCACTACTGAGCGCAATCAATCACAACGGAGATGTCATCAACAAGTGATGTCACCTTCATCAACGTAGCCTGATAATTAGACTGCATGCTGTTAAGCTTTTACTTTAGCTTTTAGGCTTGCTGTTTAGCATTTACTAAAGCTTTTACTAGCTTCACATTATTCTTTCTAATATCTTGTTCATGAGTTGTTTTTCTGTTCGGCAAGTTTTCTTTTGCTTTTACCAATCGGTAGTGACTGACATATTCATCCCACCTACCTCATTTTCTGTTGAGATAAAGATGATGGTTGCAAGGCGCATTTGACAAGGAGATCGAAGAAATAAGTTGATTTAAGAGCTTTTTGTTCCGTAATTGAACTACAGCAACGTGTATAGCTGTGGTAGGTAGTCTTTCTTCTTAATGTATTCTGGCTCTGGAACCGAATGATGGCAAAATTTCTAAGAAAATTCTTAGACTCATGACTTTTTATTTTAGAATGTTCCCTTTACAGTTAATACTATATCCTGGTAAATATGAAAGATAACACAAAGCACCTTAGCCTTTAAGAGAGCTCCTTTGGTAAAAAAAAAAAACTGTTATATGTAGGAGGACTTTGAAGAGGCTTAAGAGAATCCTAAGCAGAGGAGAAAATGTTGGAAGACAAAGAGGTAGGAGAAATATTCTTCATATAATGAATGAGTGAATTAAATGCTACAGATTAGATCATACAGCGATTATGTTTGTGGTTAATCTCATTAGAGATCAGCCCACATCTCCCATCCGATGCAATCGCACTAGGATCTGGCAAGTGGAAAAAGGAAATCGTGTTTGCTGGTTTATAATTTTACCTGCCGACCAACAGTGCTACTTATATGGACTTGCCAGCAATTATTCATTAGGATATACCTCCATCCATCTGAGTATCTCCCCACAAGGCTTGAGAGCTACCTTTTCAAATTTGCAAGCCAATTAAAGCGGACTGGGTTTTGTTTTTTTTGCAGGCAGGGGGCTTAAAGAGACAGACTAAAATGAGCATTTGACAGTATGAGAAAAAATAATGTGTGTTTTTTAAACATGTAAGAATATCTATACGACCTTCATTGTATAAAAATAGCAGCAAACAATTGTTAGTTACTGAAAGATGTAGTGGAGTAATGGCTACCTGCACAGAGAATGAAGTCACTCTCCCTCTGTGTGCGTTGTAATCCGAGTTTCTGATAACACCTTCCCGCCCAACAGCGCCATCTAGTAGGCGTAGCGCCCACCCTCTGGTTAACACTGTTCACTCTGTCAGTACTGTTGCCGTTGTTTGCACCATTAGCCGCAAGCTGCCGGAGCACATGAGAGAAGTTTTCCCTCAGGGCTTTTTGTCAGAAAGCTCTTTCTGCCATAAATCTCCTTCTGTTTAGGCAACAAACCTACCTAGTTAGGTTAAGGAAAAAATTATGATTTGGGTTAAAATAAACCCTTTCTGGTAGAAAGCCCTGAAGGCAAACTTCACCTATGGGCGCTGTTAGCTCAGCCGTCGCCATGTTGATAACTGTGTTGAGGAAACCAATATGCACTAAATGTTGAATTTAGCACTTAAAGTATGTTACATTGTTCAACTAGAAACCAAAAGTGCAAGTATAAACCTGAAAATGAGCATTACATGTCCCCTTTAAAGGCTATACTTGTGCTTATAAACACTATGCCCTGCAAATAATGATAATTTATAAATAATTTAAGTATCATATATGTTTTGTTTATAATCATGACGAGCATATATATATATTGAACACATCAACACAATTCCAATGCAAAGTGTTCATATTAACCGTCTCTCCAAAAATGATGGTCTTGGTTAAATGTTGAGAAAGTCAGTGCCAGCCTGAAGCAAACTTCTCCGTTGTGAATTTCCTGTGTTTGGATGCCCAGACATCCACCCCAATCTGCAGAACAAGGGTGTCACACTTTCTTTATTTGGCAAAATGTTGATGAAAACATAATCAAGGCAGCATATAACCTATTTGGCAAAGCAAAATCATGGAAACAGGGAGGTTTTGGTTGCCTGGATGCACCAATGGATTGAGCACAGGCATAGAAAAGGCAACCTACACACTCTAGCAAACAGATTCCCACACTTGCACACACCAACACACTTAAACCACAGCATCTAAAGCTGTCCTCTCTGTCTTCCAACACACTAGGAAGTGTTTTTCTTCTCTGAGGCGGCCTAAGTGGAGTGGTCCACTGAAGCCAACCCTCAGTAATTAACTGTCACAATGCTTCAAAACTAACAAATGGACTTTGTGTCAAGGAGGGCCCATTAATTTATTGGCCTCCACTCGTCGATCCAGAGCCTATTATCTCCATTACGGCAAGCTTTCATGTCTGGGCACCCTCTCCTGCTAAACCCTGATTTCTCTGTCTCACTTTGCACAGATTCCCTGGAACTTGCAGAGAGGCTCTGTGGAAAATGTGGAGAACCGCATGGAGACACACACTCATCTTCAGCCACATAAAGGTACATGCACTATATGAACCCACACATACTGTACGCTTCTGGATGCATTCACTACGTCTCTCGTAATTGCATAAGAAATTCACAAAGGCATGACTTGCATTATAATTATAATGCTGAAATAGGCACGGACGAATACCCTTCACACGAACACACACAAATGATCAAATACTCACACATATATTCCTCCGCACACTCCACAGACTTCTGTTTCCCTTCCAGTCAAACATATTTAAAAACTCATACTGCACTTCCACATTGGCATGACAACCTGAGGGGGAGAAATCTTCCATATGTGACACTAATAAGTGCTGCTTGGAAGGAATGGAGAGCCGTTTTTCCGTGAGGCATAAATAACTAAATAACACGCAGACTATGGGATCCGTGTGATTTGTGATACAGCCCACATTTATTGCTCTTCAAAGGTAACATATTACCAGGGTTCTGCAGACAGAGAGAGAGACTGTGAGACTGTACTTTAGTGGCATTGGGTTTCGGTTGGTCTTTCCTACTGAGACCAATGCATTTTTGATGCTCTTCAATGCTTTATCAGTGACTCGCTGTGCTCTCAGGCTTTGGAAACGTTTTCATCATCTGCAGTAATTTCAGTTTCCAATTGGGGTTTTAAAAAGGCAATATTGTATCCAGAATCCATTTTAAAGGTTTAGTACACCCATATATGACAGAAATCATACAGTATTTTCTCACTTTCCCCCTGGTGGAAATGTATTCAATGCTTTTAAGTAAAATGAGCAATATCACACTATGAAAATGCTCTCTGAAAAGAAAAAGTCCTAGATTAAACTAAATTCATAGAAAAAGTATTAGCAACAAAATGTGCTGAATATATCAGAAGTAAAAATAGTTCAATGCAGCATTGCCACTGTCTATATTATATTATTGGATATTAATTATTGATAATTAAAATGTGTGGGACTTCAATGTTTAAGCTCTTTGATGTGGAGCAAATTTTAAACTCCATATACAAAAGCATAGTAACAATACATCATCATTTATTAACTGGTCATACGTTTTTTCAGCTGTAAAAATGTCAGTACCAAACAACTATACTGTAGTACATTTATTTAGTTACTATCCAAGTTTTGAGATATCCATGCCTCCACCTCAATACAATATTAATTGAATTATGTTTAAGCATTTAAAAATTACCCCACAAAAATGAAAAGTGACCAAAACTGACAAGGTCGTATATCTTATTTAGAAGATCTCAAACAGAAAGTGTCATCCTTCTGAGAGTCCTTCATTTTAATGACTCCCACACCATCCACCTTTTATGGTGATGATAAAATGTCACACACACCAAAACTAAGAAAACCTTCTGCTACCAAGGGAAAAAAAATGTTCAGACTCTCCAAAAAGAAACCTGCAAATTATGCCAATCCAAAATGATCGGAGGCTGAGGCCCTGGGCATTACGATACACCAACACTTAATCACCTGTGCTGCACACATTCCATTAAGAAAACATCTGGCGCATTGAGGCTTGCCTGCTCTTCCAGCCATAATTCTTTCTCACAATTTAGAACGGCTCTTACATAAATCAAGCAAGCTGCAGTGTATTTCTGTGACCTCACTCATGTCTTATCTATCCATGCAAATAATTGTTGTTTTATTTGCTCCGGTTTTGAGATATCGGTCTCCTAAATGTTCACTTCCGCACCAAGAAAATGGAGGCGTGTGGACTTTTTTTCTATCGTGCTCACAGGATTAACAAAACGGTGTGTCTGATTTTGCTAATCTGATTTAAAGGATAACTTTAGTAAAACAAGGTGTGAATCGCATTACATTTGCAATGTACTACAATGCTTTACCTTCATAACAGATTTAATGTGAAGTGTCTCTTTAAAGATAGCTCACCTCAGGCACATCTAGGGAGTGATGAGAGGCACATATGTGTTATTGTGTATGTAAATGTGTTGAAGAATATTCTTTCCAGCCCTAATAACGTAACCTAGGTGGGTAGGTGGATGAGGGAATTTCTGTCTACAAGTAAGCTTGAGTGTGTGTCGCTTGGTTAAATTGTGTCTTGGGTCTAAAATGTGATGCAGATCACTCTTACTGCCCTCACTAGAGTAAAGTTTACTGTGTGTACTTTTAGTCTTTGCCAGCTTGCCTTCACACACATATCAAGGTTTCAAGGTCACAGGCACCTCTTCTCACCAATATCACAGATTCTTGGAAGATGGGTGCTAATGATGATCTTGGTGGTTTTAATGGGCAACTGTAGAACCTTACTGTCCCCGGACGTGCATGTCCTATGATTGATGAGGTTGTTGAGCAGTAGGTGGTTCTCCTAGCTCCACTTGGCAAGATTATTTAGTTCCTGTCTGTATGAAGGCTCAGATGAAGCGAAAACATTTTATATTTATTTATGTTAGTTTGATTGATTTTTTTCTCCACCAGCAGAAATGACCATCCTACTCTGCTTCTGATTGGCTAGTACTTGTTTCCTTCTCTGCATAATTTGTAAAGTTTTCTTGCTGATGAACAATATTGGTGTAAGTTTGGTAGGTTTAATGAATCTCACTCTGATCAAGGATGGCAGAATTCCTGTACAGTCATGCTATGTACTCTGCCTATGAGGATGGAATACATTTTGAGAAAGTTAAAAATTTGGTCTACATATAAAACTATTTTATATGCAAGATAAAAAGGGGTGATTACTATGTTAAATTATGTTTTTGCTCCAATTCACTTTTATTGGAATATTTGATCACAAATAAAGCAGAAAAAAGTGCAACTAACCACTGCTTTTACTTTGTTTTATAGCAAAACATTTCACAGTAGTATATGAATAGTAACAGATACTGTTTGTATTGGTAATATAGTTATGATGTATCAGTGGTCTGACTCTTACCAGGACCACTAGAGATGTAAAAATACCTTCCAGATAAAACTAATATAAAAGAATATTGAGCATACATTTTTGAACACTTTGCACTTGTCAGTTTCAGTGTGATTTCAGGTTAACCTCATGTTTTCAGCCAGTCAGTGTAAAATACAGATATTACACCATTTAGTGCTGTCCACACCTTGTTCTCTATCTGTGTGACTTTCATCATCCATCTGTCTCTCAATGCAGGATGTTAAAGTGTAGTTTTGGAAGGCAAAATATTTTATTTTACTGAGGGATTATAGCCGTCCCCCCAAAAGATCCTTCTACATAGCTGTCAGGTTTGGATGTGTGTTGGTTGATTTGGCAGTGGAGATGTGACAAGGATATCAGGTAATCCTCTATGAATATGAATTACTCTACCTACTGTTTCTCTCTGGAGATTCTTTAATGTGGGTCTTGCACTCTGAGGAGTGATCACATCTCTGCTTTCCTTTCCTCTCTTCTCAAACTCTGTTCTGCCTCACTTCCTTCTCCTCCGTTCACTTTTTCTCCCTCTCGGACTTATTTAACTCTCTCCTGTATCTCTGTCTAAGGGGTCATTGGAGGATAGAGGTAAGAGGGGGTGGACGTTAGAGAGGGAGAGAGCAGGGATAAGGGTGTGATGTAGTGACAGATGGAGGAGAGAAATAATTATCTGATAGTAAGGAAGCATAAGAAAAGAGATCATGCTTACTATTTCTTACCTTTAGCCCCCTACGGCAGTTCTTAGCATCTATTGCTTTCACTTGGTTGAGGATTTGTGCTCATACTGTCTGCGCTTAATGTGATAATGTGCCTGAATGCACCCATACATAATTTAGGCGTTACTCTGTCTCTTAATGTGTGTGTGTGTGTGTGTGTGTGTGTGTGTGTGTGTGTGTGTGTGTGTGTGTGTGTGTGTGTGTGTGTGTGTTTGTGTGTTTGTGTGCATGTGCATGTGCCTATAGAACTCTTTCTACTCAGCCATCGTGGGACATATGAGATCTGATGTGAATGACATCACAGGTCAGGGAGGTAGGTCCCCTCATGTCAGAATTACACTGCAGCTGCTCTGCCTGACCATAATGACTTTGTAATAGACATGTTATACTCAATACATCTATCTGGGGTGGGCTGACAAGAAGAATAGACTTCATGTGGGTTGGTTTGTTCTTGCTTTAGGAATTGAAACCGCATTTGAAGAACATATAATTCTATTTTATGTGAAAGAAACTCCACTTACTGACCCCAGAGACAAAGGACATCGTGCCACACTATATGAGAACACACAAACATCGCTACTTCATCCCACACGTCCAGTGTTCTTTATCTTCTTCGTTAGCCTTTTTACATGGCAACAAATAGCACATTGGCACAGTGTGTGGATCTTTCTGTTTTTGTTCTTAACAAATGTAGTTGCTGCCATTCATGCTTGAGGAATAAACAGCTACTGCAGCCATATGGCGCGAGACTGGGGGTGAAGTTAATGAGTGAGGTGGGTAAGAATCAAATGTTACTGCCACCTACTTCTTGCTCTTGGCTCAGTCTCCTCTCTCTCTCTCTCTCTCTCTCTCTCTCTCTCTCTCTTTTTTTTTAATCTCATAATAAGGGTCCCTGCTGAGAAAGATTTTTTTTTGTTCTTTCTGTTCCTGCCTGCACCTTTCTCTCTGCCTCTTGTCTTCAATTTGCAATGTGTCTCTCTGCCTTGTTTATTCCCTATCTCTCTGTCTACTTGTCTCACAAACCCCTAAACCTAAAACAGCTCATCTCTGTTTTCTCTTTTCCTCTCTCACTTTTTACTCTTCTCCCCCTCTCCCCCTCTACTCCTTCTCCTTCTGTGTCACACAATCAGAGACTCTCCCCCAGTCTGCAAGAATACAGATAGACAGAGAAACCAGAGCCCTCAATCCAGAGCCTGTCTGCACCACACTCACACACACACACACACACACACACACACACACACACACGCACACACACACACACACACACACACACACACACACACACACACACACACACACACACACACTGCATGCATGCTCAAACACACATTTGGCTTCACATGAATTCATGCAAGAAGACAGGAGGCCACTAACATACACACATAATATGTCCACAGGCAGACACAATCCTACAGTAACCGCTGCAGGGACACACACATTCACCCAGACAACTTCTCCACACATTCATGCGTCTCACACATACTGTTGCAGAGACATAATACATAGCGTACACATATTCGTATGCTATAAAACACACACTTACACAGAAATACACTGAAATACAGAATACACACGTTCATGCACATAAAGACCTCTTGTAGAGCAACACGCACACTCAGCCGCTATTCCTTCTTAACAATTAACACTTTAGAGAGAGTACCAACTTTCCCTATGGTGTTTCCATCTCCACGCTCCCCTTTCTCGCTCTCTCTTTCTTTTGACACGTCTACATTTTCTACTACAGTAATTCCTTTCTTCCTGTGAGAGTCTTCCTCCTCTTTTTTTTGCTGGTGCTACTCCTCTCTTTCTTTATTGCTCCTTCTGTCTTGCTCTAAATGTGGCAACGATTCTTTGCTTTCCTTTCTCACTATTAAAGCTACATTTGTACTATGGCATTAAGGGCTTATACAGAAGGTAGCAACACAGTATATGCATGTAGCTGATACGCACATCCTCAAAAATGTAACTACACATGGAGGCTACAGCAGCTTTGGATCAATACGATATAGGGAAGACAAGAATGGTGAATGGTCAGCTTCATGTTTTTCTCCTTTAAGATGATAAAGACATCACCTAAATTGCGAAAAAGCTCTCTAATCTCTCCTTTTTCAGGTGCATCGTACACTGTGATGCAAGAGAAATTACAAATTTATATTCAGGCCTAATGTTTCCCACACAACTCCCACAAATATTATAAATCCATCAATATGTATGGGTCTGTATATACATCGAGAGATAAAAACATGACAAAAACCACCCCGAGTGCTCAACGCCCCTCACCATGAAAAAAATATTTTACCAGCATGAACCTCAGATCTTTATCATCAAAAGACAAAACAGCCATCTCTGGCAGCGTGCTCGCTAACTCCACTTTCTGCTTGCTGTAAAGAAGTGATGTTTAATGTATGATATATAGAAGTGCAATGTTATTTTATTATTATTTTTGTGATACTGCTTTGTTGATGGTTGTTGTCAGCAAGATGTGGACAGCATGAGGCGATCTATCTATCATTGTTTATCATGTGTGATCAAGTGAGAAGGGTGTAGGTACATACTTCACTTGATTGTGTGTGGTTGGCTTGTGTGTGGGAGTGTGTGGTTGGCTTGTGTGTGGGAGTGCATAGTGATGATGTGGTTGTGAGACTGTGTGTCTATGTGTTAGGATTGAATTTGGTTGGCATTAAACAGGACAGATTACAATTGTGTAGGTTTTGGGAAAATTAACTGTCAACCTAGAATGTCACGAAATACAAGAAAATCTTAGACTCCCTACTGATTACCATAATCTCACCTGTATTCCTTCTAATTTGGTTTACAAAATTGCCTCTATCGCTCCTCTTCGCTCTTCATTATGTCTTTCTTCATCAGTTTTCCTTCAGGATCATTGAAGGGCCAAAGGGAAATTGGAAAGGCACAGTGGTCCTGAACTTTGCTTACTTTCACTTTTGATGAGTTTTATTTTCTCAATAGCTCCTTCCCTTTCTGCATATCCCTCCACGTTTTTCCGTCCCTACTTAATTCAGTATCATTCTGTGTTTCCTCTCTTCTTTTGATCTCTTTCTACCCTTCATTTTTTTATTATAATTAGGCTGTGTGTCATAAAGTGCTTCGACACCTTAAGTTCAGTTCATTTGGTCTGTACTGAGGGAAAAAAAACAATACATAGTTGCATGTTAGTTCTGGTTTTTGCGTTCACACTGAATTACTATACCAAACCGGAAGAGTTAACACAATGTCATAAGGATTTAAATTGATAAGACAGTTTTTGGGACTGTCATCCTGAATCATCAGCCCTATGGTGGACCAAAAGGGCTTGCAATGAAATAACTGATTATGAGGATGATAATTTGTATTATTAGTTGAAACTACAAATGGAGACATGACCAGTTTTACCTGCAACGTATTGTATTTGCCCCCATTTCGTGTTCCAGTCCTCCTCTCTCTCCTCAGTCTCTTACGACCTTTCAATTTTTCTCTGCTTTTCTGCCCAAAATACCCATCTTAGTCTCAGAAAAAAGCTTCTGTCTTTTATATCTATTATTTCCTTGCCTCAAAGGTTAAGTTCAGTGGCTCATCGTGGTTCTTCTCTCTACTTGCTCTGTTTTAACTTGAAAAAAAAAAAATCAAATCCACCCCACCACTGTCTCTCTTTCCTTCATGCCTCCAGTGGCTGCAGGGCTCTGTTAGCATTCTGTTGAGGTGCATCCATTAAATGTCACCTAGCTGGAGATGGAGAGAAAGGAAGAAATAAACGGATGGGTTAATTTTCTTATGCCACTGACTGCCTGTTAATGTCTATGGAATCCAATACTCCTATCTGATCTATGACAGACTGTGACTCAGATCAACAAAAACATGCATGCAAGGCAAAAAAGCTTAAAACCACCCACCCTTTACCCGTCTAATTCCAAATGTTATGCTTTGAATTGATTTCTTGCTTCATTGCTATTCTGTGCCTGCCTGTTTGTAGTTCTGCTCATGTTTAAATGGATTGTTTATAAAGTTTAAGTTAACACAAGAGTTTATGTGTCCAGACAGATGATGCAGAGCTAATGTAGAGAAACTGACCTTTTAGCTAATGGAATTACAAACTGCCCTCTGATCTGTCTGCTATTGTTGTGTGTGTCTGTCTGTGTGTGTCTGTGTGTGTTTGTGTGTGTGTGTGTGTGTGTGTGTGTGTGTGTGTGTGTGTGTGTGTGTGTGTGTGTGTGTGTGTGTGTGTGTGTGTGTGTGTGTGTTAGGGAGACAGTGTGTGTTTGTCTGGTGCAGAGATACAGTGTGTGTACTATTGGCTTGTGTCCCGGCATAAGTTTTTGGGGGGCCCACATGGGGGTCAAGGCCTGGCATTGTTACCTACTCCCTTTCACTAAGACTAAGCATACTTAGTAGAAGAATCTGAGTCATACTAGTGACTTAAAAAGTAAAAAAAAAAGTAGGAGGAAAGGGCAGAGGAATTTCTTTAACCCACACCCACTCCTGCCGAAAATGTTCAGTTGTGTTTACACCAGAAAAAAAGCATTCTGCAAATACATTTATTGGCGAAGAAACCCAGAGGAATACGCATCTGTCTCCAGGAAGTTATTCATTCAAAAATCAATCAGCACAAACCTCTGTTATCTTAAATTGAACTGGGAATGCATACAAGCAGTTATATTGGAATTTGTTTCTACAGTGATTTGTTAGGTTGTGTTTGGACTCTACATTGTCATCACAATGCATAATAATAATAATAACCCAAGGCATCCTTACATCGAACACTGTGAGGACAAAGCAGTAGCCATTATAGAGGTTTCCTTACATGCATTTGTCTTTCCCATAGAATCGTAGTGTTTTTTCTGACTCTCGACGCCTCCACTTATCAATACCTCTGTGTTTTTCACTATCCTGCTCTTCATTCCTCTCCCTCGTTTTCCTCCCATCACCCCATCTTTATTTCCCTGCATTGCAGCAGCCTCCAGTAACATTTAGGGATATATTTTACCACTTCAACCATAAAGATCAGTGATGATGTGTATCCAAACACACCTCAAATCCCCTTTTTATTATATAGGTGCATTGTACTGTATGCAAAAAAAATTGGCTGGATGAAGTAAAGTATAAATTGGTTGATGTGGGGATTAAACATGTATTCTCTTGCTGGTCTCTTATATTCAGGGTAGGAAGCACTTGATTGTTTCAAGTTAATTAAAATGTATTCTACTTCTACTACTCCACTACTTGTTTAAGGTAAATATTGTACTTTTACTCCACTTCATTAATCTGACAGCTTTAGTTATTTTCGTTTTATTATTTTAACAAAAAAAATGGATATTCTTATGAAATACCAACAGTGTAATCATGTAGTATACAATTTTATATCACAGCGGTCACAGTAATAATTTGTTGAAGTTGAAGCTTTGGATATATTAAAAGTCCAGTTGTGTCATGTTTTCCATGCAGATTTATTTGCAACATTATAAAACCAAAATGGGAAGTTAGTGACACTTGTGTAGGCTACAAAAAATGATTAAGTTACTGTATGTTCACCTGCTAAAATGCCAAAACATTTATATAAAGAAGTAAACAGAGTTATTCCATTATGTCTATCTGCTACCTGATTAGTTTTTCTCAACCTGCATTGGTGGTTTGTCTCCTCGTCTTAAGTAAAAAATAGTGATGGAGGGTTGATTCCGGTCCATTTTGTGGTGTGAAGGCCTCAGGGAAAACCAGCAGTCCATCAGAATGTAGTAGAAGTGTCAGACAGAAAGGTGACAGAAAATATATTTTCTCTGCCATACTAGTCTCACACGAAAGAAATGCTCATTGTTTCACAGCAAAGGCAGCAATAAACCCTTCAGCTGCTGTTGTAATAGTACTTTTCAGAAATTGCCCTGATGAAGTCTTAAATTGGCTTTCACAGTATTCATTTATCATATTAATTATTTTCCCTCTAAATTACAAAGAGTAAATCAGTTCACCATGGCTGCCATCCATAGAGCCAACAAGAAGATCATTTACACACAAAATGCTTTTACATCAGAATCTTTCCAGCCACAAGCTCCTGTAATTGTCAGATTACTGGGACTGTTCATCTCCTCAGTGGCATTATTTTATATTATTTGACACACTTGTGTCCTCCATGATATGTTTGATGCATGAGCTAATGCTTGAATCCTGGTTACTAAAGATATCTCTTCATTTTGTTGTCAGATGCTTGACAGATGAAAAAAAATGGGAATGGGTGTTCCAGATCACCTCCCAAAAGTGCTTTAATCTATCTGAGCTGCTTTGTGTCTTAATTGATCTCAGCTCAACGTCAAGAACATAAACTGTACAACAGAAGTGGAGATAGTCACCTTGACGTAACCTCTTGGTTTGTGGAGGACTGTTTTAAAGCCTTGAGTTTGGCATTTTGGCTGTCCTCATCTTGTTTTTTTTGAGCCAGAAGTAGTTTTGGAAGTGAGGGTGCGAGGCTCAGCATGCACAAGATACCCTGTGCATACCAAACTCTAAATTAAGCTTGGTTATCAAGTTGCATAACCATAATCCATGTTATAAGTGAAAATAATTGGGCTGCAATTTTTTTTGATGTTTTTGAAGAACATGCTCAAAACTAACTGTACTTAACGGAATAACTTAACAGCCAACTTCTTAGAGTGTTTTTTAGAACAGCCAAATGCTAAACAACACAGTTGACGCCATGGTAGCGAGATCATGGAAGTGACACTTGATGCTGTGATAGCAACTTGTAAATCATGTATTTTACCCTAAATGGGACCATCATTTGCTAGACTAACATCATGCTGTATTTAGTAAGATTTGAAACTAGCAATTGAGACCATAAGCTCATTAAGGTAAATGTTTACTAAGGTAATAAATCAAATATGAAGGAGGGTCATTTTCTCATAGACTTCTATACAATCTGACTTCTTTTTGCAACCAGAGGAGTCGCCCCCTGATGGCCATAAGAAATAATGCAAGTTGACGGCACTTGTGAATTGGTTTCGCTTTTCAGACCCAGAGGTTGCCTCTTGGGTTAGGATATGCAGGTGCTTGTATTGCTTTCATAAAGAAAAAGGATATATTTGAACTTCTCTGCACCACAGTTGACTACTGCCCGTCTCTGTTATATTGAGAAAGATTGAGAAGATCAAGTGACCATAAGAGAAAAAAAACATTAGTTGAGAGAGACAGGATACAAGTAATGGTGATTCAGAAAAGATGCAGGTCTGTCTTTTTATTACTGAGCAGAAATGTACACAAATCATTGGCTTGACTGTAAACGCTCATTATGGATATAAGAAATCTGCATTAGTAGGGCATTATGAATTTAACCCACCACTGTGAAATCATGGGACCAGCCCGCAGACATTGTTGTCGTCGTAAACATGGCATGCACTGCTCTACATATTCGCTGATACTGCTATTACTAGGATATGAAGAGGTAGGGAATAAAGTTTTATCCAAATTTGAAGTGGTGGGTTAAATGTATACGTTTGCAGCACAATTTCGTGTTTGCCTTTTCAGAAAAGGAGAAGGAAACCGCTAGAACCATTTTTCCATCCAGACTCTTAAGCATGTAAACAATCTGCACTAGCAGCTGGCTGACAAACACACAGCGTCCATAATCTGCTGGGGGAAAATACTTGAAGTCTAGTGATAGTCCTGTAAACCTGATTTACATGGTGTGTAATCAACGTATGTATGAGTATAATCTATATGTAAATGTTGTGTACATGCATTTATGTATGCTTTCATCCCACTCAATTCTGTCATTAATTATTCATCATTTGATTAATCAATTTGGGGTTTATGTTATTGTTTTTCATGGTCCCTTTTCTTTATACATTGTGTCATGTACTTGCTTTTGCAAAAAGTGTGTTTGAATTAGACAGACGAGAGGAGTGTGCAAAAGAGAATCAGCAAGATTGAACAAGGGGGCGAAGGAGACACTTTACAAGCTATCGTCTTTCTCATGCTGGAATGCAAGCATGTTCGTCCTGCGTTACCATAGCAACAGCACCCCATTAGGTGGCAGGAGAGTGAATGAATGAACGGGGCAAGCGTGCGGACAGGAATGAGAGGAGGGGGAGGAGAGGGAGGGGATGGAGAGATGAAAGATGATATCACATGAAGAGAGGAGGTGGGGACAGCAACCAAGTAAGCATAGTGCTGCCTTTGAAGGAAAGGAGAGAAGGGAGCAAGGAAGCTAAAAGGTGGAGAAGGGGAGATGAATGTGAGAAGAAGGAAGTAGTACTAAGGTGAGAAAGAGAGGACAGAAGAGGTAGAGGGAGATGTGAATGACAAAGAATCCCAGGTAAACTCAAAAGCTGTCCCATGTTTACTTTTTTCTTGATGCAATACTTGAATGAAAGTTTTATCAGGAATTATTTTGTTGACTGTAGTTTAACATCAACCATGATTACTACAAAGAATAATTGACAGGAACTATTTTTTGTTTTAAAAAAAGAGCTGCAGAGTATAACACAACTGTTGTTGTTATGATGTAATTAGTGCTGTGGAAATGCTGCATTTACCATGTGAGTTGTTGCAGTAGGATAAAGGTAATTTCTCTCCCCTCAATGTTTTCTTTTTTTCTTTGTCTTTTTTTTAATTTTTTAAATCTATCCAAGCCTCCCTTTCCCCACTACCCCTTCTCCTGTCCATGTGCACACATGGCACAGTTTTATTAATTAACACTGGGAGGAAATGGAATAATCTGACAACTGGCACAAAGAGAAGAGGGCAGGACAGGAGAGGTTAGTAGGAGGGAGCAACGTGATGGACGAACAAGCAAAGGGGAGACAAAGGAGTGAATGTCAGATCAGAAAGTGGAGACAAGGCAGGAAAAGAATAAAAAAGTATTTGGAGGGGGACAGGAGATCGTAAAAGTATCGTAAAAGGAGGGTAAGAAAGAGTGAAAATAGATAATTGGAGTGAAGAGAGGACAGGATGAGCGAGGTTGATGGCAAGCTAAAAGAGTGAAAGTGTGGTGGAACGGAGGGGGGGATATGACAGCGTCTCTCATGACGGCTGTAGAGCAGAAATGGGTTTTCAGATCACTCTCATGCACTCTGTGCCAATTTACATGCCTCTGTGCCACCTACAGGCTGCACAGGGGGGAGGTGAAGAGGATAGGAGAGAGCAGCAGGGGAGGAGAGCAGAGCTACTGCAATGTAAGGAGGGGAGACAATACAGGAGAGGAGAGGTGGGGAGTGAAGTGGAAGTGGGAGAAGGGGTAAGATGAGAGGAAGCGAGGGAGGTTTGAAAGAGAGGGAAGAGAAGAAAGTGTGATCTTCTCCACACAATGCTGTAACATTCTTTGACTGCAGCACAGACGTCAGGGTGGATGAGTATAGGCAACCAAAAACCAGGACCTTGACTAGCAGGGTTGGTGTCCTGCATCCTCCTGATGTTAGGCTCAGGCAGCTAAAACACACAGCTATGGTTAGGGAAGGCTTGTGATTTTGGTTAACCCTGTCCACCAAAGGCTTAAGTTAGGCTTACACAATATCTGGTTGATGAATCTAGCTAGTCAGTCCTGCTCTCTGCGAGTAGAAAATATGCAATGCATTGGCAGAGAACAGTTTTCAAAAGTTGATATGTAACCTTTCCTTCAAGACTATTCCAAATAACTTGAACATATTTTTTACGCCACAGGTTTAGGAGGAAGAGAAAAAGAGAAGGTACACGAGATTTGGAGAGATACAGAAATTACAAACAAATCAGGCAAAAAAGAAAATGACAGCAACATGGATTATTATGGATTATATATGTAAATATGTGATTCATTTGAAACCAAGGCTAGAAACCTTCTCTCTGTCCGCAAGTCTAATCGTAACTAGGCTGACGACCCCACATTGTGCTGTTTTCCTGTGATGAAGCCATATCGCTGCTATACCACACTAGATAAAGTCATCACGAATGAGATGCCGCCAAGGCAAAAATAAAGCATCAGCAGCGGCAGCGTGTCTCTTATTTGAGGGTCTTTTCTTATGTAATTGTCAACATCTGTGTGTAACAATGTGATTTTACACTTTGTCCCTTGAAGTGTGGCAGAGAAACGATGCTAAGGGTTCGGTAATTAGATGAAGTGCTCTCTCATTCTCTCCATCTCTCCCTCGCTCTGCTTTGCATTTGTTCCCTCTCTCTGTCTCAATCACATAACATGACTATCTCTGTATGCTCGCTGCCTGTTGTCTCCTCTGCCGTTACCCTCTGGCTCCCTCACATTTTGACAAACTAGGACATGAAAATAAGCCTTCACCGTGCCAGAAGAATGCTAAATACAGGGCCTCTTTTCTTGAGCAGTGCCTCTTTAATCAACTTCCTCTTATCTCTGCCTTGCATCCCTTGTTTCTCTCTTTCTCAAAATGTAATGGAGGAGAAATCTGTACACCGCCAACGTCTTCTCCTCTCGACACTCTTCCTCCTCCGTCCTCGCTTGCTTGTTCATTCGGCTGCCGTCGTGTTTCTCGCTCGCTCCCTCAATCTCTGTCGTTCCTCTCGCCACCTTGCTTATTCTCCGCCATGCTGTGTCTTTTTTTTCTGTCTCATTTCCTCATGCTTTCCTTGCTTTGCCCATCGCCTATCTCCTTCTGGCCTCGCTGTCTGTCTTCTTCTCCATATCTCATCCCTCTTTGCCCACCAATTTCTGCATTCCGTCTCCCTTTTTACTCTTCTACCTCTTCCATCTTCCTCCTCTCTATACCTCTGCAATTGTCCTGCTGGTCTCATTAATAGTAACTCCATAGAAAAATATCAAGCTGAAAACAATACCATTCAAAGGAATCGCCACCATTAGTGGACTTGCCCCTGGAGTTTGAGTAAATATGCAATCCTTTACCAGGGCAGAGATTTTATAAGCATGACCCAGCTTTTCATTGGTGGAAAAAACACCCCCAAAAAATCAAAGCCTAAGGAAAGATAATATAAATCTATATGCTTGTTGTTGTGTAAGTGTGCACGTGCTTGCACACTGTGTTGTACAAATGTACAGTATCTATAGGTCACTTGTTGGACCTCATTTTGTAAAGAGATTTATAATGTGTACTTGCTTGAAAAGGAGTGGAACTCCACCTGAATCCGAAGCATTGGCTTCTCAAAACTAACCACATTCTTCTTCTTTTCTTTCTATACTCCTTCCTTCCTTTCCTCCCTATGTTATTGTATAATCTAACTTTGTTCTTTCCCTATCTCCCTTCTTTTTGTTCCTGCCCATTCTTAGTTGCCTATGTTTCCACAGCAGTATCCATGGTAAGTGTGTGGTATTTATGTATTGGCTAATAAATCCCAGTTGAATGGATTCAAGCCAGACTCCTGTCGACTCCAGCATGCTTGCTTAGCATCAAGTAAGTTTGCTTTTTGTTGCTCGGTGGTTTCTGTTTGTTACTTTGCTTTTCTTTTACGCCTGCTTTCCAGCTTCCTCTTTTCTGTCTTTCCTTCCTTTTTAAACATCAATGTTGACCCTTCTGTCTCCCTTACTTTCTCTTCTCTCTCTTAGTGATTTGAACTGTGTGTTCTGTACTTTTAAAAACAGGGACTAAACTCTGGTGGGTTCGGTTGTATAACTCAAACCAACCAAAGGGTTATGTGATAAATGTGACATGTATGAATTAAAAAGATAATGTGTCTGTTGATCATGACACCTTTTTAGCTAGTTATGCCCTGTGTAGTTATGCATAATCTGCATTTTGGTTACCATGGTAACAAGAGAGAACATCAGCAAATTGATGTGGGAACCGTTTCCTAATAGGAAGGAAGAGAAAGCGGCATAAAACAGATGTGTTGTGCTTGTTGCCATGTCTTAGAGCAGGTCACCAAAAGAAATTAACTGAATCCTTTTTGACAGAAACATTCTGCTGTACAAGATGCTTCATTTTAGCCTTTGTTTGTCTGTCCATCATTATTTAATGACAGATGAGGTCAAGTTTACTTCACGATGCTCAAACAACAATTTCTTTGCAAGCTCTTTGTTACCATTCCAGGCGATAATTAATGCTTTCAAATGCCGTGAAGTCCAGTATGACGAGCAGTCAATCACTGGAATGAATGTAGGTTTAAAGTTTTCCTCAAGCAGGGTGACAGACCACCAAAATGTCCATGATTTAAAAGTCACGTTAACAAAACAAAGAGAAGGCGCCCCAAATAACAGGGCTGAGTTTTTTCACCACAGCAGGTCAGACGTGCGGTCCAGTGCTGCATGCCGTCCTCTCTCCCTTCCAATTTCCGTTATCAATCTGTCATATAATTTTTAGCTTCTCCAGCAGATGGACTGTCTGAACCGGCCGTTACAATGAAAGGTGTAAAAAGAGGGGAAAGTAAAGTTTCACAGCATAATAATCTAGAGAGAGACATTTTGTATATCACTCTTCCTGTCTCTCATGCTCACCTATCTCTCTCACTGTCTGTTAAAAGGCTTTATGTTTTTGGGATTGTCTGTCCGTCCGGTCCGTCTACGCCCGGTCCACCCATGCCTTGAGCCTATTTCTTCAAATTTGGCCAAGAACATCCACTTGCACTCAAGGTTGAATTGCTGAGAATTTAGTGGTCAACGGTCACTGTGACCCCGCAACAGTGAGGCCATAACTTAATAAATGATATGTTTGATAATGACAATTTCACACAAATGTTTAGTAGGATAAAATGTTGAACTGATGACATTTTGGACAGACACGGAATTGAACTCCAACTTTGACTGGTTTCCCGAGGCATAAAACACGAGGCAGTATTTCTAGATTGTTGTTTTCCCTATTCCCAGCACATTTTCTCACACCGCTATGTCTCTGTGCAAGTAAAGGCCACAGTCAATTACTCTGTAAAAGGGGTCAAACTCATGTCAAACACTAGTCCTCCCACTCTCACTCAACCCCCACCGCCCCCAACCCTTTGTTGCCCTCTTTCTTTCTCCCACTGGGGTCAAACATGATACCGCTGTTATCAAAGCGGATCACACCAGCAGCCACTAACATGTCAGGTCGAGCCCTCCCTTTTCTTGCCTCCGCTTTCTTCTTCTCCTCTCCCTTTTCCTTTTCCTGACTCTGTGCTCGTCTTCTCTGTGTTATCATTCTCATAATGGAAGGATTAAATAATGTATTAAGCTGAGCTATATTGCGGTCTTGGGATGTTACGGAGTGGCTTAAACATTGCCCTATGAATGAATGTTTTAAAAGGGTAAAGGATCTCTGAAATCCCAGAGACACCCTGCCAGTTTGGGAGCGCTGATAAGTCCAAAGGGCAGGAGACAATTAAACCTGAGGATTTGATCCATGTAGCCGAGGCAGATGGGGAAACTTGAAACGAGAAACTGAGAAAGATGGATATGATGGACGTAGTCGCCAGACTGAGATACATGCTAACATATTGGGAAGGCAGAAGAGGAGACAGATTGACAGACTCAACAGGTTTCCTCTACAGCTGGCAACACAGTAAATGCATTTCATATCCAGAGGTGATTTAAGTGGATTACATTTGCCCATTGGATTAAATGACATCTCTGCTATAAACAAAGCAGTCTCAGTTCTCCCACCAAACCGAGGTGTCACTTCTAATTTACTTCTTTTAGAATTGACAGGAAACATATTGTATTGTATAAGTATGCTGACCATAAATGTTTTACAAGCAGATTTGTACACATCTCCATTTAACCTGCTTGTTTTTCCTGTGCTACCTCGTTATTCTCATACAAAGTTGATTTACAATTAATTTTTATACATTATTCAAGTTCTTCTTACAACTATACTGAATGCCTAGGGCCCTCAATTAATAAGATTTCTGACTAAACAAGTCTACAGCCATGCTAACACCTCTGTGAGGTTGTGACTAGGCACAGGGGGGCGTAGTCACAATGCTGAGATGCTGATTAAAGCTGGCATAATGTTTACCACGTCCACTATCTTTGTTTAAAGTGTTAGTACAGCTGATGCTGATAGGAAGGTCATTAGTTTTGCAGGTATTTAATGATAAATCAATCAGAGTGATCTTTTAACCTGATAATAATAATAATTAGATGAAAGGTGAGAGGTTTACCAATGTTATTTGTATTAGTTCTTAGCGGAACATGAATGTATATATGAAATTTCATGGTAGTCCATCTGTTGTCGAGACATTTAAATCAAAACCACCAATGTCAACCTCATAGGTAAAATGTAAAAAGTCAGAGGATCACCAAGTTAGTAGGATTCATCCTCTGGGGATCATAAATATCTGTAGAAAACCCACCGACATTGCCATCCATAGAGTCGTGCTATGTTTATTGGTTTAAAAAAAGATAATTAAGAGTTTAATTGCAGTCATGTAAAAGTCAATTCAGCTATGGATCAATACTGTGAGACACCCTGATACATTCAGACAAACTATAGAAACAGGATACAAAAAGTTGCAGAATTTTTCCCTTGAGTGTAGTAGGATGCTGGCAGTAAAAATGTAATTATAGGGTGTAAAAGGTCATCTCCTTTTTTTGTCCTCATGTCTCTTGATGATGATTGAGGAAACAAAAGACCGGCAGATTAAGAAAAGAATCCCATTGGAGCCAGAAAATATACAATGAAAGAAAAGACAGGACATATTTCATAACCACCATCACAGATTGTTTTTGTATTACTGAACAGCTTGTTGGGTATTGTGTCTTGTTTAATTAGTGATTGTATCAGATTCAAGAGACCTGACCTGCGCCTCAGCGAATTGATGCCTCAGTGTTTGGAAATTACACAAAAGAGATACAAAGTTTTGATCCCATTGTTCATTTAACACATTAATGATGATAATGTGAATTTAGATTTTTGAAGATAGGGTTTTACCAATCATGCCTGACAAGACAGTAGAGGATTGATACATCATTGTCTTTGAGCATAAAAACACTAAAATGTACTACAGTAATTCATGGAACCTTCATGAATCACTAAAAAAAGATAAACTATTAAATAAAATATCTCATTAAGATGTTAAACTAAAATATTTTAGTTTAACATCTTAATGAGAGTGCTATGATGGCAAATTTAGAATATTGTGTGATGTACTGTTTAATATACACAGTAATCAAATCATCATCTTATTAAATATTATGCTATGATTTTTATTTCTATGACTTGAATCCTAAAAATAACATATCTACACAATTATTGAACTTACAATCACAGCCTATGCGAATTAATTCAAGATTCAAGGTGAATTTAGCCTCTAGAGGCAAGTCACCAAACAATGTTATGTGAAATCATCTCTCTGTTGGTTTCCATTGAAATACTCTGTACCTCTCCTGACATAAAAACATTCCTTAAACTTGAGTTTCAAATGTTGCATTAAATTGCCCTTTCCAGTTCTGGAGTGGTATGAATGTCCCGTGGGAATTTGTGCTAATATGTGATATGTTAATATTTGTTTTGCTTGAATGAATAATGCAGAGAAACTGAAGTGAGGATTGGCACACGCTGGTGTTTGGATTCATAATGATTGTTCTCTGAAGGCTTTTATTTCTCCCTTTGTGGCCTTTGGTTTTTTGGGGCTCAGTATTACCATTAATACCGCTGTTAGCTGCATCACTAATTCATACACACATATACAAAAGCAAATATGCATGGATACTTAACAAAAAGCACACACATTAGTTTTATGGAAATAGTGATTTTATAACAAATATCACTGTATCATTCCCTCTTTCTGCACATTTACACAGGCAGATGCAAACGCGCAATGGATGTGAAACTTGAAGGTTTAACCACTAAACACAAAAGCATCACACCTAAACTCAATATATTTTTCATAGCACACAGAAACACACAATAGACTGTAAGTTTGATATGTGTACATACTCATTTTACAGCAGAACCGGGCAGAACAGAGCATGTAGCAAACAATCGGAGCTTGATTGTAATTCTGTGTTAATTCCCATAATCACTGTTATAATAAGATGCTGCTAATTCTGTATGCTTTGGCCCTTGCGCTGCAATTAAAAGCAACAATGGTGATTACCATAATCACATTTGAAAATACACTGGCCTAAATATATAACATCTATGCACTCAGTGCAGTATTCACTACACAATAAAATGCATTCTTAGTTCACTGTTATTTGAATAATAGTTTATAACTGATATATCTGAGGCCTCAATTACATATCAGTCAAGTCTTAACAAGTAGGTCTACCTGTGCTCGTCTGACCTGGGTAAAGCTATGTACTAACAGTACTTCTCATGTCGTTTTATGTTTTCTTTTGTACTTATAATTTAGCAGATCATAGACATTAGACAGAGACAAATATAGTGGAGGCAACATGGCAGCCAAACAGCCAAATCTAGATGTGAGTTCATATGTGTTTATTCCAGCCCAATATTTCTGTGAATCTTATTTACATTGGCATATTCGGCATCCAAGGATTTATGCAAATATGCAATGTTTAGAGAAATGCAAATGATACACTGAAACCTGTGTTAGACATGTGCATGCTCACATGCACTACCAACATATTAGAATGAAAGAAGCCTCATTAAAACTGAATAAAAAAAAATTAATTGACTGAGGTCAACAAACCTTCCAAACTTCAAAACAAAGTGTTCCAGGTAGATCAAAAGACAACAATCCAGTTAAAAAGCAACAGAATTAAGTATTGAGTTACATGTGTAAATATAGCCATTATGGTGTTTGCAAATGAACTGCTATAGTGCTTTATTGCAGCTTCATACCCAGAACATACAGCAGCTTCATCCTGCTTGTTACGTTTTGTGACTGACCCCTGTATCCATATTAAAGTTTGATAGATCTTTCCCTAATGAGGATGGAATATTTTTGACCTGTGAGCTTATTCTAGACTCATTGAGTACTGTAAATAAACACTTATTAGCACACTTATTTTTAATTAACTGGCGCACAACAATAATTAGCATAGGATTTTTTATTAATATGGAAGTGGGCCACTCATTAAGTAAACGGATTGCTGACTTGTTTTGCTGTTCTCGGTCGTATTTGATATGACATGATAGACTGTGAAGAAAAACATGGGGAGTGAGAGAAGGTTAAATATGCATATGAGGACTTGCTACCTCTGCCGAATGAATGAAAACAAGTAGTCTCTCAAAGTGATTGAAAGGCCTTCTGATGTGTTGATGTTTACAATCTTCTGAACCTCAAAACTTTTAAGTTTGACTACACTCTTACATAAGTGGAAATCCTGAAGATAAACCTTTATCATAAGCAATCTAGGATGTCAGCTGTGCAGTATTTAAAGCTGTGTCATCAATAATAAAAAGTGTGCTTTTGCTGCACTGCTAGGTATCTCAGTTCTTTTTCTTCTTTTGAAAATGTACCGTAGTTAAATTTGGTTTTGAACAAAAACGCTAATAGATTTAAGAATACCCCATATCTTTCCTATAGCTGAGGCAATTATAGGGGACACTGCTTAATCAGCTGAATTCGAGAAGCCTAAAAGGATATTATCAGGTTGACTTATGCCCCCAATCCTATAGCTGTATACCACTTCAGTAGAAATTATATTGTCTCAGACCAATGAAAAAGGGCAGCCTCTAAAGGGGGGAGAGTTGGATAAAAAAAGTCTGAAGATTGGATGGGAATTTGCAAATGGGATTAAAAAACTAGGGGGTGTAAGGAATTATTCATTGGTGATGAAATGTACAAGAATGGATTCTCCATATGAGGCCTGTTCATTGAGGAAGCTTTAACCATTTAGACACAACAGTTTTCATTAATTCCAAAAGGAATCGTAGCAAACAGGATTCGCTTGAGAAGGCAAAAAAAACTGAGCAAATCTGTTCCGCATAGAGCCCAAATTTGGGCAACTTTTACATGCAGTTTGTTAAATGACCGTTGGAAACTCCGAGAGATTTATTTTCCCTTTCAATAACTTTATTAAACGAAAAGGTGCCAGGCGAAAGTAAACAGAACAATAGAGATAAAATGAGAGATTGTGCTGGAGCTTTAGTGACTGACTAGCTTTAGCCCAGTTAAGTTGGTTATGGAGTTATTAGTTAGCTCAGCGGTATAGCTGATCACCAACTAGCTCTTCGATTAGTCCCCTAGGCTTCCAAACCAACATATGTTGTTTAAAGGAGTGAATGTTACATTGTGATGTGTCTGCAGTTTAATTCTGTGGCAGCTTGATCAAGAACAGGTGAAGTGCCAAGAGCTGGTCTGAGGGAGTGAACTCATTATAACGAATTAGCATACTATGTGCCAATAGTCTTTGTCTATATGCCATGCTAACAAAATGTTGAATTTTTCCTTTCGAAAAACAACCTTTGAATTATTTGCAAAATACACCAATATCTAAATTAATTTACTGTAATATATTCATGTTTGTTCAGAATATATTTGCACATAAATGTGATATATATGATTGCAATGTAACAGCAAACATATGTAGTATTAGACATCTCCTGTGTGTGTTTTAAGTAAGAAATAAGTAAGAGTTTGTGCAATTAGGCAACAATTCTAAATAGACCCAGGTTCCATTTATATGAGACAAGCCTGAGAGGTACATGACCGTCTCAGCGTGCGGTATGTGATAAACAATAGCATTGGGGAGTTGTACAGTAGCAGTTTTTCACTTCAGACACAAGTGATAATGTGTGATAATGTGTTATAGCAGATGCTGTGGGTGTGCTTCAACAATGAGGGTGAAGGAACCTGTTTTAGAATATATAAAAGAAATAAAAGAAAGCCTTTGTTCGAGATCGTGAGCTTCCATAGCGGTTTGTCTTTCTGAATCAATAAGGAAAGAAAGGGAAATTTATGCTGAATTTATTTGGTAAAACAGATACATTAATGTAGTGACGGAACACTGACTTTGGTCACGCTATGTGTATGTATGTCAGTTTTGTGAGAAAATAAATAGCACAGTTGAGTTTTACAGGAGCCACAAGGAAGGTTATGGTGGTGGAAAAAAACATGCATTAAATATATGCCGGTGTACTAAAACCAGATTATTGGAAACAAAAATTCCGCAATTAGGCTATTAATATTGGACACAGTATCTGAATACTGCAACTCAAATGGACAGTGGTCAGGGAATTGTTGTTTATGTTGATCAAATTTGAATTTGACCTTAATCTGCTTTATTTTCATTAGCTCATTCTAAATATACATATCACCAACATCTCCATCTCCATTATCTGCTCTGAACAGCTGATTTTTGATTCCTATTCCATGACCATGTAGACAGGTATTCATTGAAACCTGTATACTCCATTCATTTTGGCAGTGTGTTTGTGTCTGTAAGTGTGTGTTTTTGATTGACAGCTCTGCACAGGTGGGGTTAGTCCACTGCTGAGTGTAGACCACTGGAGAGGACCAGACATTAGCATGACAGCAACACATACTACACACACTCATATGCACACATTTGAAACATACTCAAATAAAGCTCTAATAAAAACTAAGAGTCTGAGGTATTGCTGATGAAAACAGTTTGTCTTACTGTTAATTTTACAAACAAATGCTGTCCCATACTCACTTAGTCAGACACTCTCCCTCAAGCCTGAGGTCAAGTGTGCATAATGATTTATGAATAACTCACATTATACTAGCTTCTATTCAACATTTAGAGGCACTTGACCAGCCCATTTTAATTAGCCCATGTAGTGAAAGCGCTCGTCAGGCACTTACAATAAATTCATGGAAACTCTTCACAACCTGAATGCATGGGCTTTATGTGACCCTTGTATCTTTACCATTCACTGCTTGTCATTCATACTGCTTGTGATAAAATACATTTATTTTCCAAAGTGATACAGTGTTGCACAAAAACACATAAGATTAATGTGAATCAATTGAACAACTTAAATGCAGGTTTATGTATAAATAATGTAATATATGTCTGGGTCTCTCATTGTTGTAATAATTGTGAGCCAGATACAAGCCTATTTATGTACAATTCTTCTTTGTGTTTTTCCTAATTCCACCCACTAATTATGTTAAGAATACATTGTATTTTTTTTCCTAATTCTATAGCAGGACTAATGATAGATGATGATGTATATTTAACTGATTTTAAATCCATCCAAGTCTGATGTGATTTGCTGCTATATAATTTAAGTTGTCCCTACAGTAAATGTAAAGCTACCACATACCAGCACCTCATCAACACATCATATCTTGTTTATTTAATCCTTACAAACATTGACGTGTAAAAATAACAAATTGCCGTTTTATGAAAGATATTGTGCCGGAATGTTTCTTGGTTTGGATAAGTTGCCAGACAGTGTCAGGACGATTTTGTTAACTTTGGACTAGCCGTGTCGCTATTCACCATAACCGGGATATTTTAAAAGAAAATATTGATTTCATATTGATATCATTCAGCGCCTCTAAAATAATTGTATACATTGTATATTTATGGTTACAGACTCTCTTTCCACCTCCTTAAAATCATTTTTTTTTGTGTAATTCACTTGTCAACAAAGAGAGAAAACATTAAATATCATCTTGACTGATAACATTTATTCTTTAAATTTCCCCCAGATATAGTGATTAATTCATCAAGGTAAATTATTACTGCGTTGATAATTGTGCAGTGAAAATGTGCTGTTAGAGCTATATGTTTGACAGAGGCAGGGGCTCTGCCTCTGTTAAACGCCTGTTGTCAGTCTTTATGCTAAGCTACTGTAAGATAAGCTAAACAGTTGTTGGCTCAAGCTTCATATTTACTTTACAGATGTAAGAGTGGTATCAATCTTGTCATGAAACTCTTGGTATGTTAGCAAATAAGGTTTTGCTTCAAAATGTCAAACTATTCGTTAAAGATTAAACATGCGATAGTTGGCCACTTCCACAGAAATTTGATGAAAATTGGGGACCTCATAGTGTTCTGAGGGTTTTATTTCAGCATCCCTATCCAGTGTTTTCTCTTTTAACAAAGAACAGGAATTTCTTTGTGTGAATTCAGATTTACAGGTGTATTTTTCTTTTTGAGAGTTTCAGTAAAAGCAAAGCCTTTAATTTGCATCGATGATATCTTTTATAATTTATGGTAATTAATACCCACACTGGTTCAAAACCTGTAGCTGGCCTTCATTTGCTTTTATAAATACACAGCAACAACACAACATGAGTGACAGCTCCAGACAATTATGTCAAACTGACACTTCTCATATGCTTAGTTAATGCTATGGAAAATAATCTGGGATATTTAGTTTGATCTTTTGGTTATATATGCACGTGTTTCATCACGTATAAACCTATACTTGTGCGTGGGAGCTTCAGTGCTTTCATTACTGTTAATGTGTTTGTGAAAATGTGCATGTGAGAATGTAAGCAATGTGGAGGCAATGCATAATGCAACATGAGAAAAGTGTGTGTCTATGTCAGTGTGTGTGTGTGTGTGTGAGTGTTTGTTTGTGTGTGCAATGTGCATGTGAGCGTCTGTACTCCCTAGATAAGAATATGCTGTTATTGCTGAATAAAAGCCCTTTAGAAATGGCCCTGTGGGAAAAGTGGACACAGTTATCAAGGAGCCAGAGACCCTGACAAGATGTCAAGACTGTAGAAATAATTTAACATGAGGATGAATAAAAGAAAACCTCAATAACATTATCTTTCATTAATTCTCTCTCTTGCTCTTTTTCTCATCGGCATACTCCCACATGCCTGCTATCTTGGCTTTCATACAATGCCTATCTTTGACACTCTAAATCTCTTTTTCTGTTGTATTTGCATGAAATCAGAACCAGGAAAAATGCTAAATGGGGTTGCTTGATTTTTTTCTAACAACTAACTGCAGACTTTTAGTATGACTAATTTCTGCCATGACTAACACTAAATGTATTTTGTAAAAAAACAACAGGAGACAACATTAATCAGCAGAACACATGTACCTAGTTTTCAACTGTGTTCTTAAAATAGCAAATTATTTCAAAGCAGCTTTTGGAATATTGATTCCAAATTTTTGGAATATTACATGAAGCAGTGATCGGACATAAACTTGAGAGGTATTTTCTCCATTTATTATAACAGACTTTCTGCCCTTGATTTGACCATTATTTCTTCACATCAAAACACTTCAGAATGTTTTCTTGCACTTACAGCAAATAACATGGTAGTCCAATGAACTGCTTGAGATGTTAGACATGCCAGGGATCAAAGGCTGCAAATACATTTCCCTTGATTTGACTTCCATTATGTAATTTAATGTTGTTTAGAAGAAGTCTGTTGGAGAATGAGGCGTGGGCAGCAGCATATTTATCAGAAGGAGAGGGGAATCATCATGACCTTGTCTTCTTTTGCACCATTTAAACGTCTATTCCAGCTGTAAACATATTTAGCTAAATGCTGCTTCTTTTTGGTCCAAAACCCATGACTCGCTCCACCAAATGGGTCTCCTATCATGGCTCTACAGTATCTAGTGTTGCAGCCCCCAGCCATGCATTAATCAGCCTGCTAATTCTATTCCCTCTAGCAACAGCTTCTGAACACCATGCCAAAGTGGCACAAAATATTAGGCAAATTATGAAAATGCATCACAGCCAAAAGCCTTGTTCAAACTATGTCTGTTAAATAACAACAAATGAAAAAAATCCATCAGTCCCTTCGTGCATGGATGTAAAGAGATGTGGATACAGCGTATACAGATGTGGCACCCCATTTATTCTTATGAAAGTTGCTATTTGGTGCACGAAGCAAAACAAGTTTGACTTCCAAGTATAATATTTTGATTAAATCAACTGGGTCTTTGACTATTTTCCGCAACATTGGCCCAAAGAGCAAGCGCTGTAGCATTCCCTTTAAATCCGCTTATAAGCCTTTGGTTCAGTCTCATTCTCAGGAAAATAACTCTGGATTCGGCTATTAGGCTATTAACTTTTAGGACCTTATGATTTATAAAACGGCTATTCATTTGGTCCTCCTGGAAAGATTATTTACTTCCAAAAAATGATCCACTGACTTACAGCCATCCCTTTCAGAATGTAGGTCTATTGGAATAGTATTTTTGGGCCCAATGGCATCACTGACATACTCTTAAATTCCATCGATTGGCCATTAAGTAAAATTTGCTAAAAAAATACTGTCACTCTTCCTTGGGGCTTGCCTTCATGACACAGATTTCAACTGTAGGCCTTATATTACTCTTTTTGGGTAAACACTAGGCAGAAGAAGTTGATATATAATGTGAATGGATGTTTAGTTGTCCTGTTTCTCTGGGCTGCCTGTCAAACTGTCACAACCCCAACCTTAGTGAACCACTGCTGCACCTGCTGCAACTCAAATAAGTGGATTGTTTATTTACTTTTTGAACAGTCTTCAGGGAGTGTGAATTAACCTTTTTCCTTCCACACAAATCCACTTTTTTGTATCAGATGACATGATACTAGGGAATAATGGCTCAATATTGTGTCAGATTCAGAGATATACAGTAATTTACTAGTGCTTTGGTCCACATTTTAAAAAGAAATAATTATGACCTTGTATCTATTTTGGCTTGTTATGAACACACCCGTGGAGAGTTTTCAAAAAGTAGGCCCTGCCTTAACTGTTAATAATGAAATTATAAATTGTAAAAAAAATAAAAAAAAAACAGACACCGCAATGCACTTTTGGACACAATTTCAAGTCTCAATTTCCTTTTTTTAATTTGTTCTAAACAGGATGGAAACACATTAATTAGTTAATTTTGTTTGCTTTTGGGGAATGGTAGGCAGTTGTTGTCTACAAGATGCTTTTATTGTGTTCAAAGACAAAGTCTCCAGTATTTTTTTAATGGAAATCTTTGTTCTTACTGGCTGCTTGACAGTTCCTATTGTCCATAGGAAGAGAAAGTCTCAGCCAGAATAGCAGTTCTATGTATATTTGTCTACAAAAATGATGGAAAAAGTAATTCAACAGTCATGATACACTGCTATGATTCCTGACAAAGACTTGACTCCTGAAGGTGAGATCTGTGCAGGTCAGGCAGGTCAGCAGCAGTGTGCACAATAAACCGTGGAAACCTAGGCTGAAGTAGTTTCTGGAAGCAAAGCTGCTCAGCAAGTACAGCACAACAACAGCTGGAGGCAACGTGTCTTACTGAGCAGCCTGATTCACTTAATGGAAGCTGCAACTAAGTTGTCAGTCTAACAGACAGACCAACAGTGTCTTGGTTGTATGAGACAAGTGACCAGTGAAGGATCAGATGTAGCTTGTGTACTGTACTGTACTGTACTTACATTCAAATTTGAGGTACTTGTAATTTACTTGAGCTTTTTTTCTATATTATGCTATATTATGCTACTTTATACTTTTCACAGGGAAATGTATATATATATATATATATATATATATATATATATATATATATATATATATATATATGTAATGTCAATGTGAACTGTATGGTTATGGGAATCACCGGGATATAACACAGATACTGCTCATGGTAAGTGTGACATGTTTCCTTTAAGAGAAGTAGGGTAACCATGGTAATGCAATGTCATTTGGGAGTTAAAGGTGATGTGAGGTCAGAGTAATAGAATGTTTGTTGAGTGTGGATTAAACGGCCACAGAGGTGTGCAGCCAAAAAGACAAACGCTTGCTGACTTTGTTCATCCCTGCACTCCTACACATATATATATATATATATATATATACATATACATATTTATACATATTAATTTGGTAAAATAATACAGCTGAGTACCAGTACTAGATGAGATGCAACCTCATGCTGCTGGTGTATTTTTTTCTTTCTCTCTGCTATACTGTATCAATGTCACACGGCATTGGCACAGATTGTTTGCTATGAATTAATCAAGCGAAATGCCTCCATCTAGATGTCTTCAGAAGGAGAAAAATTTAATAAGTTAAAGGCGTGTAGGTGGGTGTATATGATCACAAATTTGCTGGGCCTTCTTCTTTGCCTTTTATTTTTGCATTTATATTCCTTGACAAATTTCCAATCTATACCACCTCACCTCTATACTTTCTCCCTGGGCTGCCATATCAAACTGCAATGCTGAGTCGTTTTCATGATTCATTTAGTTTCTTAATTTTATCATTATACACACATACGCACGCACACTCACATTTGTGGCATAATTTATTATGAGACAAAAGGCCTCTCCCTGGTGGTACTGCTGGTATAATGGGCTTTCAACTAACCATTTAAAAGGCTTCATCTCTTATCATGAGGCAGCAAATTAATATTCCAAAGGTTTTATATCCATACGAGCATACATGTGTGTGACTCTGTGTGTATTTATCGTTTTTGTCAGTCTCTACAGTATTCTCTTGTGTGTGCAGATGGGTGTATTGGCGTGTGTGCACAGGCATTGTGTGTAATAATTATGCAGTGCTTTTGGCAGCATTGTGCCTCATAAAATAATGACCATCTCGTGTCATCTATTGTACCTCTCCACATTTCTGCTAATTTGATTCCATGAAATATTACTATAATGTTTATTGTTCTATTAGCTTTCCTGTCTGTTTTAAAATCATCACTTCATCTCATCCAATTTGTCTTAAAAACTGACAAAATGAAAGTCATTATTAGTTGTGATTTTGCATATATATGCACCACACATGCCTTCCCACACCTTCCCACACCTTCACACACACACACACACACACACACACACACACACACACACACACACACACACACACACACACACACACACACACACACACACACACACACACACACACACACACACACACTCATTGACATTAAGTTCTTCTATCCAGCCCCTTATTGAATGAATGCAGTAAATACTATACCATCTGCTTGCTCTGCTGCTGAATGCTGACTGTATTCTGGCATCCCTATAATTTGTTTCCTCTCTGTTTATCTTGATTTGTGCCTCTGTTTTCTCACCTCCTGTCTTGCTTACCTCAAGGCTGTTGCTCACTCTCTTTCTTTGGAATCCAATAGGATGTTGGCAGAGTAGCTGATTTGGTTGGCACCGTTGAACGGGTGAGGGAATGCCATGGCCCGCCAAATATTTGGGTGACTTTTAAGACTGGCTGACTGGGATTTTTGGCTGGATGGCTGACTGGAAGCCTGGCTGACCACCAAATGACGTGGGCTGCTTTGTGGTTGACAGACTGGCTGGCACTCATTGGGCCTGCTGTATGTCTGGGTGATTGAGCTACTGCCTGTGTGACTGACTAGTTGGCTTGTTGTCTAGTTTCTTGAATTAATGAATATTGGGCTTGCTAGCTGGACAGCTATCAGAGTGTTTAGTTTGCTGACTTGAATGTTTGTCTGTCTGGTATGAGTGATAAATGGCCGTTTGTAACTTGATCACTGAGAGAATACTAAGTGCAAACCTGTAATTAAGTAACAACTAAAAGGCTTTGCTTTTTTGTTTAGATAAATAGCTGGACATTTTAGGGAATACACTCATTTGCTAAATGAGCTATATGAGAACATTGATACCACTGACATATGTCTGTTAAAATATAAGGCTTGGGTTAGCTTAGCTTTGCATAAAGACTAGTAACAGTGTGCCTGGCTCCGTCCGAAATGTAACAATTAAATAAACAAGAAATACTATATTAGTTAGTGAGCTTTAAAGCTGATGATGAACAGATTTTGTTACCTCTTGACAAAGTAAGGCTAGCTTTGCCCCCTGTTATCCAGCTCCTTGCTGTAGCCTCATATTAACAAATAAGAGAGTATTATTGATCAAGCTTCAGATATATAATTCATAACAATCTTTGAATGTATTTGACTTGAATGCAAATAATTATAGTAATTCAAATTATGCAACTTCAAAAGTGTTGTTTAGTTGTCGTTTACTACTACTGTGGCAGAGTAATCAGAGGCTTTCTGCTCACATTAGTGGAATTTCCCACCCATGGTTTAGCTATCATACTTTAACTTGGTTTTCCAGCTTTTCTGACCATCAGACATGAAGCAAAGCCTCGCACTCCAATCCCTGTTTTTTGTTGTTCTTTGTTATATTTTGTGTTTATTGATTTTCATTTAGTTCCTTTTTTTAAAATTTTAATTCTATGTGTTACATTCATGTCATTTGAGAAGTTTGAATAAGTGATGATGTTCTTGGCATGTTTTACAGGTATGTGGTATTTCATTTTCATTCATTCTCATTTTGGAAAATTAGTGTTTGACATTCTTGTCAAACACATCCAACAATAAAACGTTTATTTATTTCTAGCATTTTGGCTCTCAAACCACTAACTGATGTGACTGGATTTTGTAAGTATTTGGCATTATTTTACAGGCTATCTACTGATCAACTGAAACTATGCAGCGATATATCAATGCATAACCCTACACACTAATGTGACAATAATGTGAATGCATTCCTAGTTATCCAAGAATAGCTATAATGTGCATACCAATTCAGGATTCTATACAGTTGGACCAGTATTTGCAAGAAAACGTGTGGTTCAATCAGATTTTTTTCAAGTCAGTGAGTGCATTTTTTGCGACATCCTAACTGGAAAATCATTGTTTGTTCTGCAAATTGGCTTTCTCTGCCCGCTGTATGCATTTGATTCAGCAGGCATCGAATCAATAACAGGCTTTTGTTGTGAGCATTTGTCTCTCTGCCTCTCTGTTAGTGAAGAAATGCTGAGTCAAGAGGCAAATAATGCTACTTAGGAATGTTTCCCCAGTCAGCAGTTGATTGGGCCACTTACGTGTGTGTGTGTGTGTGTGTGTGTGTGTGTGTGTGTGTGTGTGTGTGTGTGTGTGTGTGTGTGTGTGTGTGTGAGTGTGAGTGTGGCTATTCCAGTTGGAGTGCTCTTACAATTGGATAAGTTGTTTATATCAGCAGTGTGATGACTGGATGATCAGGTTAGAGAATTGTTCTTTCTTTCACTCTTTTTGTCTTGGCTCTTTCAGTGTACATTTTTCAAAATTAATAGAATAGATTACAAGCTGTCATTTATGCTTGTACACCTTAACTATAGACGGTTTAAACGATGTTCATGTTTACATACAAAGGGTCATTATTACATTGTTGTGTCACTAATTGTGCAACATTGAGGTAGCTGGATAACGCTAGCACCAATAGGAGTTGAGTGACGTAATGACCCTTAGTTCTATTATAGATTTTTTGCACTGCAGCAGGAAATAATCTGGGAAACATTTGAAATGTTTAATTGTTATCCAACATTGAAATGCTCTATTAGTTCACGCAATCCATGCACCACTGTCAATACCAGTTTTTTGTTACCTGACATTCAAGGCATCACAAGTCAAAGTGTCCTGACATCTTTTTGTGCACATAGTGACAACAAACTCTTGAACAATTGAATTGCTGTAACTGATTTACTGCTTGTTTTTTTTTTCAGAAATAAGCCATGGTAGCTCTTTTTTTTAACACATGACCAGAATGCTATCAACTCTACAAAAAAGACTGCAAAAGCATACTCTAATGCAGAGTTTGCTTACGTCTTATCACACACAGCAACTCAAACTCTAAATTTCGTCTACTTTGGCCATGATGACCTGGATAAACTTAATAGCATTAATTCAATGAGTCAATCTCTGGAGTAAGCCGTTATTTATACTTGCTGAGAGGATGTTTTGCAGTGAGAGTTCCTCACTGCAAAACATCAGTTCTTCATTCCTAGCATTCCTGGCCCCCAAAATGTGTTTATGCCCCAAGGCCTTCTCAGCATCAGGTCCTGTGGCCTCTGTTTGAAGTATCTTTTTTTGTGAAAGTCTCTGGTGTTTATAAGTTAGCTGTCTGTTTTTTATTTTTTTTTATTTCAAGTATTAAAAAAAACTAAATATATATATGTATTAAATATTTGTGAAGTTGAACGTAAATTGTTAAACAGTGGTAGGTATTCAGTTGTTTCTCAGTAGAGTGTAAGCTTGTAGTGGAATGTAACTAAGTACATTTATTCAAGTACTTAAGTAGGTATTTGACTTACTTGTTCATTACTTGAGTATTTATATTTCATCCTACGTCAGGCTTCTACTATGATACAATTCAGGGGGAAATATTGTACGTTTCTCTACTACATTTATTTGACAGCTGTAATTACTAGTTTATTTACTGATTAAAAATGTAATTTATTTGAATGAATGGGGTCAAATAAGTACTTTGTTAATGTAAGGGAACCATGTTTTTTTGGTTAAAATGACTACTTCATCAAGGTTGGGGAACCGTTTCCATCCACCTGACATGGACTTCCTCGGTCCATAACAATGCCACCTGGCATCCATATCAGGTTTTAAGTCTAAGATGGGTGTTAAGCCCTTAGCAGCTTGGGACAGCTTTTTTAAAGTGTTTTGCAATTCTGAGCAAACATGGAAGAAAAAATGATTGGTGCCTTACCAGATTTCTGGTAAGTTTCATTAAATTAAACTGACTATTGGGAAGCGTACAGTTATGGTTTAACCTGTTGTGTAGTCAGCATTGCGTATATTTTCAGTCGATATTGTGTATACACAGTGTCAACTCAAAATATTACAGAGTTTATTCCTTAACAATATTTTATTGTTATTTTTCAACCTATTGTTTTGATTATATTGTTGACTTCTTTGAATGCTGACTTTAACCTTGCCTTACGGTACACAGGTAGCCCTAAGGGAATCTGTCTTTTGCAATTTACAAAATCTCTCTGCTTAGTCGATTTTTTGTGTTTATTCTTCACATTTTTTGACTTGCTCTTTCATTCTCCTGACTATTCTTTTTTGTTTCTTTTTCCTTCACTTTCAAATGCTCATTACTCTCAACATATTTTGCTCTCCTGTATTTCCTCATTTCTTCTTTTCCTTCCACATTCCCATTGCTTCACCTCATCTATGCACAGTTTTTGTTAATTTCTCATCGGAAAATCACAATTACAGACAAACCACGACAGTGGCCATATCGGTGGCATGAGCCAGTGAGATATCAGGCAAAATACTGTTCTCATTACCGTGTGAAAAAGACAGGTTAGTGCAAGTGTATTACCGAGCTTGTAGCGACAGGCAGACAAGCATATACAAATTGTATTAAGAACATGATATGGATTTTTCTAATTAATCCTTTCTCATCCTATTACTTATCCTGTACTTTCCCCTGGTCTCCTGTTTCCATGAAAAAGTATTCCGATGTTGATTCCTACACTCCCACCCCTTCTGTGGTTTCCACTGGCTGGTTGCTTCGCTTTAAAATTGAATTTGTATGTTTTCTTTCTGTACATTTTCTCTCTCCATTTCTCTTTGTATTGTTTGCTTTTCTGTTCTTTTCACTCCATTGTCTCTTATTGTGGATGTGTCTTAATGTTCTTTCGGTCTTGTTGTATCCATTGAGCTGTTTCCTGTTTTTATACATCTATATTTTCTCTCCATGTCTTTTTCTATTCTTTACACCTTCATTCCCTATGGCTTGCGCCCTCTTTCTTTCCTCATTTATTTCCTTCTTTGTGATAAAACTGCCTACAATGTCAATGAATCTATATTACATCCTTTGCCTTCCAGTTTTCGCTGAGCAATTTAGTTGACATAGTGCCATGACAGATCTCTTGGCACTGCATCAATTAGACTTGTCAGACAGCTGAGCTAGTCTCTTTTCTCCAAAAATTGACAACCTTTCAGAGATCTTTCTGTGATCATTCCCAAACACAAGCGCACACACAGAATGAAATACAATTAACATACAGGGAGACACACAAGCAGACTAAGTGGTGTCCCCTTGGCTTTTTCCAGTCAAGACTGTTTGAGTGCTGTGTAATGTACCCAGGCACATTGGCACGTAGCCTCGGAAATCAAGCCGACCAAAATGCACCATCAGGACAATTGACACATGCGCCTGCACACACAATGAAGTCCCAAAATACAAACAACAGCAGACACAGAAACAAACATGTACAAGAAGCTTAAAATATATTCATGCAATTTTATATCAAAATATTGCTCAGGTTTACAGAGGCTGGAGATTATTGTGTTGTTACGCTCTACAGGAGCATAAAACCCTGAAACTTGAATGCATCTAGCATAGAAGCTATAAACCAGGGCCAATGGAGAAACTAGTCACTTGTTAACAGACAAAATATCTCCTGCATTTACTTCATTTGTTAAGCCTTGTGGATTAAAGCTAGAAAGACCTATAGAAGACTGAAACCGACAAAGAGAAGAACAACCGTTTCCAGCAACATTTTTGTCTTGACAGTAAAAAAAGGATGCATAGGTCAACACATCAGACAAACTTCTACTCTACTGCTAAGAGTCTAAGTAACTCTTCAATTCCTGCAGGAATCTGTACCAAAAACAGAAACAGACATCCATTAAGAATAGTTAACTTTGCTAATTGATGATGCAATTTGGATAAGAAGGTAGGTAAAAAGAGACAAGGGCAACTACAGAGGAGCATGAAGAACTGGATAAAGTAATTCTCACTGCACATTAGTATGGTATTTTACCTTTGGGATCACCTTTTTAAAATGAGTCTTTGTATTGTTAAATGTATAATTTATGAACAAATTGATTGATTGTTTTCATTTCCCCATTACTTATTCTCTGTTTATTTTCATCACCATCACACTGAACCTTACCCTCACAAACATACACATACAGAGAAACACAAATGTATCATAAGGGATTTTCAATGCTTAAGGCTTCTTTGTACCCTCAGCCACAAAGCTCATTAGAGGCACACGCCCAACAGACACACACACACACACACACACACACACACACACACACACACACTGCAGACATAATATACACATGCATGCAGTCCATACATATACAATAGTCAGAGGTATCCTGAGACACACTCTCTCTTTTCCCCCACTTTCTCTCTCTCTCTCTCTCTCTCTCTCTCTCTCTCTCTCTCTCTCTCTCTCTCTCTCTCTCTCTCTCTCTCCCTACGGACAGCCCAGCTTGTGTTAAGCAGTCTACAGAGAGTTGGTGTGAAAACAGCCAGGCCAGGAGTTAAATGACTGTGGGATTTCTCCTAACGTCAGTTAGAAACCCCCTCTGGTCAGCAAAACCTGCTCACACATGTCAAACTGTCTTGTTAGCCATCCACCTGTGTGTGTACGTGTGTTGGATGTCTGGTCATCCAGTCCATAACATGTATGTGTGTGCAAGACTGCATGATGGTGTTGTGAATGGCTTGGTTGGATGATTTGTGGTACAGGCAAAGAGGGGAGCACTCGGGCATGTTTTACAGAGACACATTCAGGTGAAAAGATAAATATAAACCAACCACAGACTACAAAAAAAAGGGCAAACCTCAAACTGAATTACTGTGGTAAAGATACAAGGAGTTTCAAGTGCCTAACTAAAATAGAATAATAGTCATTTATTTAATACCCACTGTCTAAATCCTCTTGTGAACCTGAATCATTGGT
Source organism: Anoplopoma fimbria (assembly GCF_027596085.1). NCBI lineage: Eukaryota > Metazoa > Chordata > Actinopteri > Perciformes > Anoplopomatidae > Anoplopoma > Anoplopoma fimbria. Next base: position 10,674,882 of record NC_072471.1, on the reverse strand, counting down.
GCAGTAATTGCAGATCATGCCTGGCACAGCTCACCTTGTGCTTGGGAGAGTAGATACCTTGATAGCACTGGTTATTTATAAGGGGAAGGACCTGGGGAAAAACGTTTTGACATACCAGGTTAATTAAAGACCAACAGTTTAAAACAAGGTTTTTTGTTTTTTTGTGAGCCACAATTTGCTGTATATTGTGCCTGTTTTAGAAAACATGATACAGTCATGACTGCTTTTTGCATTATCTAAAGGCCAGTGTCACAAGTAATCCCAAGTACAGTTTTGGTGAGCTTTGAGTTGATTTGAAAGTCATAAATTACTGATATAAATGAAATGATTATACAATTTAAAACAAGCTCAAGCTGCATTATTGCTTAGTATGTTAAGTATTTTTTTTATGAATTGAACACAAGAGTTACATGGGAATTCAGAATTGCACTCTCGTAAAATATACTGTATGGGACTCATACCAGATTACAAAAAGCATTATAAACTATTTATGGTTATTTTGAGGCACTGACAGCTATTGGTTAAGGTTAGGAGAAGATGTCATTCCCACCTTCTACCCTGACCACCTCTCCGGGACTCACATGGTACATAAAAATAACTTTAACTCTTAATCCAGACAGGGATTACTTTTGTCGCCACAATTTAATTGTACTATGTAGTAATATGTAAAGGCAATTTCTAGAAGACAGGGTTGCTCTGCTGACATCGGTGTTATTTTATCAGACTCTAAGCTCCTCCAGAGCTACAGAAGTAGAAATCTGAAAATATACATAAACAAGGCTACAATGCAAATGTGTTCTCACATGGATAATAATCTAAATGAAAGAGAGGATGTGGGCTTTTGTTTGGATAACATTTACGAAATCCATATACTACATATTTAAATTTACATATGTATGATGTTATAGCTGCTGACTGATTATCATTTCTCACCCTTCGTGCAAACCATGAACAAGCTTCTAGAGATGCTTAATTAGACAGATGGACTCAAATCCATCACTAAGCAGATGGCATGAAATGGTTTAGAGTTGCAGCCACTAAACTAGCCTACAGTTACAAAAAGGCCATCTGGGTACATGTGGGGTTTCCAACATCAACTCATCCTTTCATTTGTCATTTTCTATCATAGAATCCAATGTAGCAATTCCCAATGGTATTGTCAGTGACTACCAATGCAGAAAGTAGCATGATGACTGCAGGAAAGGGGGTGATTGGGGTTGAAGGATAATTCAGGTTTATTACAATGTGGGTGTATTTCTTTTGTAGTTTTGGCCAATATTTCTATCAGACATGATACTATTGTGAAAATGAAATGCTGAGATCTGGGAACACGCCAACATAGTTACAATGAAGTCCAATGGGGCGGGAATGATGACAGAGTCTGTAAACTGTGATGTATGTTTACAATTGACACTTAATGGTCAATGTCCACTTACTTGGTCTTTCTTGAGCTATTGATTCATCATACAGTCTTCATCATACAGTCTTCATCACCAGAGAGAGTGCTCAGTTTTCATTGAACTGTAGATCATCAAACTTTCAATATTTCTAACCACTTTTAGGATTTCACGTCCATGTTGGCTTAAAAGAAGATAAAGAACATTAAATATTTAAGTAGAGTCAGTCGACATTTAGTTGAAATAGTTTTTCCAACTGTTTTTTTAAGCTCAAGAAAGAACTGTTAAGTTCAAGTTTTGAGTCAACATGTATAATATAGACTAAAAGTGCTCAGAGAATTGGAACATTTTAAGTTCTGTGAAGACTGAGGAAACATCTGCAGATAAAGACCCATGTAATGAGGTCAAAAGCTGCAGAAAAAACTGTAAGAATATCCGGAATTCACTTGATTGCACCATCTGATTTCTCTTAAATGGGAATCCCAGATTTGATGAATGAACTTCTTGTGTAACTTGTGCAAAAATTACAAACATAAAACCCAAGTTTAATAAATCCGAATCATGTTTTAATTAAAGTGGGAAAGTGTTACAAAATGGTATGTCTAATTAAGCCCTATACACAACCAAAAAGATCAACATCAATGTCTTCTATCTCATCTACACACCTGCTCTAAACACATGTATTCTCATCAATACTGTTATGTATCTACACCTAGCTTGCAACTTTAATGCCCTAAACCACAACATTCAGCATTGGTTGCACAGGTCGATACTTTTAGCCTTGTCAGCAGTTCAAAGATGGAATTGCATCAGCAATGATATTCTTAAGTAATAGCTAACCTTGCAGTTCAGAGGCCAAGCTGTGCTATTGGACATAATATATAGTATAAGACACCTGATTCTGCTGGCTTGGCAGCTCACTCAACAGTTCACAAACTAAACTGCTCCAAAAAAATATGAGCCTCATTAAATTGAGTGAACACGCAAGACATTGATTTGAATTGCAAATGCTTTTCAAATACAGGCGGGCTAACCTGTTTTGTTTTGGTCAGCTGTGTGTTTGCATATAGAGAATATTCAGTCTGATGGAGTCTCAGAAGTCCCTTTGATGTGCCCCCTGATGACCGACTATTTAGAGAAGCCTGACTCATCGTCGGACAGTTTGCTCTGTGTTGGAGGAGAGAGTCGTGAAAAAGAGCAGCCTAGCACCAGATCCACCATATGGCTATCTGATCTTTCAGCTTGGACCAATCTGCCGAACCTGTGGGAGCTTGGCTGTGCTACTGTGTGCTCCATTTCAAACACCTGGGATATCAGTCAGTAGGTTGAGGCATACCATGTGTTCATAGTGTTCTTTTTACGGATGCTATCCCTATCTTGCATCTGGTCTATAGTGTAAAATGATCTAATATATCACAAGGAGAACTAGAAAGGTTTGCCACTTTGGAAAGCACACTTTCTTGCAGAGTGCTGGGTTAGAAGATCATCGGGACACTAATTTCTCTATATTAAATATATGGCTCCATCAAGGAGATGCTTAGCTTAGCTTAGCATGAGGACTTAAGGCAGAGTGCAACAGCTAGCTAAGCACAGCATTCATATCTGGTTAAATCTCATAAATCTTCATACCCTTCCTTTTCAGTGAAAACCATGTATCGGCAGTTATTGTGAGATCGAATTGTTCCTTTTTAGGTTGAGAAAAATCCTACTACTCCCTGAACTAAACTATTTAAAAAACTTTAAAGGATCACCGGGAAAATGCATCGACCTAAAGCTGAAAACTGGGCTGTTCTTCCGAACTTGTGGAAAGTTGATGTATTAGAGGTATGTGGTTTGCAAACAATGTATGTATGTATGTATGTAACAAAGCACAGAAAAACTCAGATTACAACACACAGAGAGGGAGTGTGGTTATGCTTCATTTTCTGCAAAGGATGCCATTACCTAGCAAATAGTTGTTTGCTGCTATATTAACACTGATAAAACTTACATATATTTATTTAAGTAAGGTCTTGAAAGTAGGGCCTTTACTTATAGTGCATTACTTAAAAAGTATTGATACTTTTACTTAGTTAAAGGATTGGAATACGTCCACCACAAACAAACATCATAAGCACATGCGTAACAAACAGAAACCGACATGTTGATCAAAACAATTTTTTTTTTCTCATTCTCCAAGGTGAGTTCGACTGCCACACACTTACACCTTTTGTTTTGTGTCACAATTCATTATTTATTCATTGAATCATTTCGAAGGGGAAATCAGCTAGACTGTCACTGTGACTCCTCATTAGCTGTTATCAGGAACATGAGCTGAGACAAAACACTTGCTCATTGTGATCACAGATACTGAGACAGAGTGAGGGACAGAAAAGGATGGAGATGGGCTTGAATAAATCCCCCCGAGATCCCATCATATCTGCAGAATGACTATCACACAAGCCTGAATTTTAAGTTGACCACTTCACTGCATACAGTATGCACACACCACATGATAATAACTTCTTGTGATGAAGCAATTACAGAGAGTGTCTCCTCAGAGACTGGGCACTGTAACCTAACAGTCTAAAGAGCAAATTGTCTCTTTTGGGATGCAACAAGTTAGTGAAGTTGAACTAACATGTTGAACTAAATGTTTTCAACAGAATTTAGAGCAATAGAATTCCAATGAATACTACCGTGGTGGAACTTCCAAACTTAGTTTTGACTGCCACTTTGATGATTTTATCAACAAGAGCAAACTAAGAACTTAATAGTAATGCGTGGAATGTCAATTTTAATTTATCACTCTCCGAACCAGCAGATACATTTATATTTTTTACAACCCTGCGGTCATCTGAAATTCTGCCTCTGATTGGCGATGTGCAGTTTCAGAACCAAGTGTCAATATGCACCGAGTTTCTACAGAGTAGCACCTCACAGCTCTAAGCACATCAGACTGGTCAGTTTATAACTCAGTATTCTGTTGTTAATGCGGGAGATGTCTGATTACCGCAGCCGATCATTCGTGTCTTCATCAAAAGTTGCATTTCATGTTAAAGGTATGACGGCACCTTGTTAGACTTGAGATACAATAGAATCAAAGTGGAAAAAGCATTCATGTAAAGATGTTTTTGTTGTGCTTGCACATTTTATTGAGGGCCTATTACTGTTGTTTTATGCCTCGGTGCGGACAAGAGCCATGGCCATGAAGGCGATATCTCTCGAATGCCTTGAGGGAGTTTCTTTAAATTAGAAAACAAATTGGATAAAGTTATGAAGTGAAAGCATTTTGGATAGACATAGATGGTAACTGTGACTTGACTGTTGGCTGAGGCATCCACAGGTATTTGTAGTTTTTCTATACACATTATGCTTTCTTATTAAAAAATATATCATGGTAGAGAAAATTTGGACAGAAGTCATATAACAAGCATTTTTTTATCTGTTTCCCTGTAGTACCTTTCAAGAGACACTCCTGCAGCAGCATGTAGTACTCATGTATAATATATGGGATGAATGCAGAATGGCTACTACTGTACATTTAAAAGTCCATGGCCCATTGATTCCATGGGGACAAGAACACATGACAGGGTGAATACATCATGTTTAACCAGGCATGAGGTAAATGAACAGTGTGGAAAATCCACCTTAGGCCAACTGCCATCCACTTCTATAGCCACTGCATTAAGGTGGGTAGGCAAACGGTAAAGATGTGTGTGTGTGTGTGTGTGTGTGTGTGTGTGTGTGTGTGTGTGTGTGTGTGTGTGTGTGTGTGTGTGTGTGTGTGTGTGTGTGTGTGTGTGTGTGTGTGTGTGTGTGTGTGTGTAAATTGTGACTATCCTTTCCATACGGTATGTGTTTACCAGTTTAAGTTAAGATCTTTTAAAGTGAATATATTGCTACAAAATGATGTAGCAATGTCTACTTCTCCTCTGTATTTCCCTTTTGTTGCAATGCAGACTTTTGTTCCTGAATAACTCAGATATTTTTGCACAAATAACCAGTGTAGCCTTCCTGCATAATATTACAGTTGCCGACCTTTTCATTAACAGGCAAATTATTCTGCCTTTCCGCTATGCCACCGTAGGGGCCAAGGGCAGGGGAACTGTGGTCAGGTGACGGCTAATCTCTTCCAATAAGTACACCAAGGCTGTTGTGTCTGTGGGTTAGCAGTAAATGTAAAAAGAACAAGAGCTGTATTTTGCAAAATATAGAGAGAGTGGAATGGTTAGTTTATATATACCAGGTATGGTGCTTCTGAAATATTGTATATAAGTATTAATACATTTCTATCTGGCCATCCCTAATGTTGCATGGTGAGAGAATAGCACCTCCTTGTCAAAAGAAGGGAGATACAATGTTGAATACTTGGCATGCCTAAGTCTAGCATTAGCAAGGTTATTTGATTTACCAATGAATCACATTCTCTTCCCGTTCCTTTTACTTGTAAAGCCCTCTCTGTACTTGCCAGTCCTAACACACAGAAACACACACACATGCACAGCTTTTGCCAACAGGCATTACTCTTCCATGTTCTCTTGTTAGATCAGCTTAATTCTCAATTTACGGCAGTGCCAACACACAACATTTCTACTTGGTCGTTCTTTTTCACAGTCATACAATGACTATCTGGTGTTTACACACAAAAAAACACATATGTCTTATGTTTAATCTTTATGATACTTACAGGCCCTTTCTACTTTAAGATTTGAGAGTCAGAGTGCTAAATGACCGTTTGAATGAGTTTTGACATTCAAGATTCACACAGTCTGTTCAATTTCACACTGCTGCCAAATGAAAAAACGGCTGCATCTTCACTGAGTGCCATCCGGACCCTAATCCAATCTTCATCACAGAAACAGGTGTGCCTTAGTTGCCATTGGGAAGACTTGAAGCAGAGTTGAATACTAATGAATTGATGTAGGTAATTCATGTTGGCATATCTAAAAAGTTGTGCATCAACACACCACATCTATTGGCTTCATAATGGAGGACCACCCATCATGCTGAAGCTACTGTAAGATGATGTTTATTCTCTTCTCCTTTAACTCACATATTTGAATTAACATTCAGATTTACAGTGAAGGCAATGTAAAAATGAAAAAAAATCACATCACCTTAATAGCATTTTCTTTTCACCCTTTCTACTTCAACCCAGAAAGTTTTTTGGGGAATATATTAACTAGCAATACATTATACATTCACCATTGCCTGAAGGTTAGTTGCAGAAAGAAGAAAAGATCTTACTTTTCTGTTGTACCTCATTTTCTCTTCCCTTTTGTTTCTGAGAGTTATTTCTCTTTGAACCAAGGTAAATCAAATTCCAATTGAATTGATTACTTATGTGCTGTACAGAGAGAATATATGCTGCAGAAAAGGGGAAAGGGGAAGAAAGTGAAGTCTGCTCTAAAGTGGGTGCCCCTCAGAGAAGAGAGGTGATCAGATCTAGGTGGGGCACCAGAATTTTTTTTTCCTGCAATTACATCTACAGTGCCTATTACAGTTACAGACAGTTGCAGGTGAGCATACATTCTTGCAAACAGTGGAGTTTCAACTTTAAACTGGTACTCTCAAACAAGAAAATGAAAGAAAAGGTGCTAAAACCTAGCCATTCGATTGTCAGAAAGTTCTAACATTTTTGAAATATGATTTTTTGCTTTCCTGCAGAGAGTTAGATGAAATGATCGATCCACATTAATGTATGTACGAATCAGGCTTTGATCTTATGAACAATAGCTTTGCATATTATTCTACCAAGGTGATATTAGTAAATGCTATTGATGAAGTATTATTACCAAGGGAGTGGGCAAAACAGTTTACAAGATGAATGACAGTGTAAAAAAGAAAATTGAATGGACCACTACTGCACCAATTAATATCACAGCAGCTCCCCTTAACAAGGATTTCTTAAAATGGCAGCAACCAATTAATTACCCTTCTGATCATGAAATATCTTCAAAGGAATAATCTGTAACACAGGGATTTGATATTCTGAACGTCAACAACAAAATGTTTCAATGAACGGCTTTAATCTATGTCTTTCTCAGTTTGTAATTGCACAGAAAACATCGATCAATTACATCTCAGTGTTTTACCAAACCATGAAATGTTCCCTGAGGATACATGGGTCCATGTATGTTTCTTCCTGTGGATTTATTTTGATGTGAGATGATTTGAGAAGGTTGCCATTGCTATTGATGTGCAAAGGATCTACAAGTGGGAACAGCTCTACTGTTTGTGCTTCTTGCACTCTTTCTCTCATTTTGTCCTCTCGCTTCAACTTTTAACAATTCATATAACATTTGGCATGTTGTCAGTCACAAAGAAGTTGATATACAATTCATGCTTAGCTATAATTGCTGGCTGTTTCAGACTGTTTTGCTGAAACAAATTATCTCTTAACAACATGCAGTATTTATATTTAAAATTTGAATGTCAGTGAATTACATTATAACGTTATTGTATTTTAAAGATGTGTTAAGCCGATTTGGCACTTTTCAAATAATTTGTTTCCTATGCATCATTTTTACTTGATTTATGAAAGCCCACCACACCACAAATGTGCAGTATATCCCCGACAATAGATGATTCATTAGCCTAAGGCTTTTACCAAAACTGTTCAACTGATTTGTAAATTGTACAATTTTAATTATCAATCATTATCACTAACCTTGCATAATCCCACAAAAACACATCTTAATATTGCACAATTTAGACAGTACAGACGCTACTTGTAGCTTTTTTTCTAGGAGCTGTTTTTGTATTCATTGTTCAACTTTGTTAAAATCACATAGGTTTCAAATTTGTATGGCAACTGCCATTATGGATACCAATTTCTGTGAGAATATGGACAGTGAAACCCTGGAACACACTTCACTTTTCCAGTCCAGTCCTATGAAAGAAATGCTGATTGATCAACTGCATTGAAATCCAGAAGCTAGTGGCGCTTATAAAATATGCTTGCCTACGCACACAACTGTTTTTCTTTTACAAACATCTTTTGTAAAATGCACCGACCTTGTGGGGTGAATTTATTCAAGGTGAGGGCTACCTTGTCCTGTTTTCCACCTATTCGTCCGTAGGGCAGTCAGAGTTCTAGGACCTGATGAAGTGGAGCCTATTGTGAAGAACAAAGGCTTACTCCATCTTGGTTCTATCTCGCTGACATATTCGGTCCTTGGGGAGTTTTAGCTCCCTGCCAGTTGTTCATTCTTCGAATCACACTGTGGAACTGTTATAGACTGGGGGAAGAGGAAGAGAAAGAGAGAGAAAGGATTTACTGGAGGCAAATGGTACTGACTGGAAACAAGAGATATCACTTCATTTGACTTGTTAGATTAATCTCATTCACAAACTCGCACCCTGCACTGTGACACCACAGTCCCATTTGCCACAACCAGTGCTTGAATACGGATAAAAAAGTGCCAGTACTCTAAAGTAGCCTGTAACACCATGCAATTATAGCTTTAATGAGAAAGGGTTCTCTCTGATGCCAGTGGGTAAATTACCAACTGGGGGCTTATGAATGCTTTTTGCTGACACAAAAATTTGAATAGAAAACATTTATTTCATCATTTTTACTTACAGAAAAAACTAGACACTCATACAATGATCTGACAAACCCAGGTTGCAAAGTAAACTACTGACATGAGTGCATGTTACTTGGGAAGTGTAATAAGTTACTTTTTAATTATTACTCCTTTAAAACGTAATATTATTCAACGTATTACTCCCCCCACAGCTCCTTTAAACTGTATGTAAAGCTTCTCCTTCAGTGTATGAAGTCCCTGCAGCAGCTGAAGGCAGCAGGACACATCTGCTGATAAATTTGCAGCCTCTGAGAAGTGCCGTGCTAGAGTGCTGAGCCGTTACGCATGGCCGTACACTGTGTTTTCCTTGATTAAATCACCTGAAAACGACACATGGCTGCTACAGTATAAGCATCCAGACATCTACACACATCATAGCTTCTTTTCCAACTCTGAGACCAGTGCTGTGACTGGCTGAGAGATTGTTTAATAATCATCACACCTGCTGATTGATATTCACTTTGACCCAGCCTTTTTGCAAGTTGCGCTGCTGCACATACATGAGCCAAAATAGAGGGTAGGCTTGGAGTCTGTGCACCTACCACCTTGTCCTTGGCATTTATTATTCAAATTTCCACTTAGGGTGCAAAATATTAAACTGAGGATGAATTTTATGCTTTTGCACCCTCTTACTTACCCCTTAGTCTCTTCCTCTTCCTCAGGGCGAGCCTATATTTGTCTGAAAGATCACCAAAATTCCACTCGAAGCGTTGCGAAGTTTCATATTGACCGCTGCATGTTCATCTCATCGAAACATAAGCTTACCCGGGGCAAAAAAACTAACTGCAACCTCGAAGGGAGTAACAGTAATGAATAACAAGTTACTGCGAAGCACTGGACCAGACACCAAAAAAATATTTTTTTCATATGATTTATTTATTTTATTGTTATATTTTCAAAGGCTTTTATTCATTTAGAGATAGCAGTATATACTGAGGTAAAACTGTGGAATACTGAATTATATTGATTATTGCCTAGTAAAGAAAATCAGTCTTCAAACTCCCACAGCCAAAGCCACCATGCTAATAGGTCACAGAGTTTTATATGAAAGCTTCAAAAGATAAGTTAATTGAGTTCAGATGGATTTACCAACCAGTTCATCCCTGAATGAGGGGACCTTGTCAATGAAAACTACCTTAAAGGGTGTTTACAGGCACAATCCCATCTCACAGGTCCTATCTGCTGTTTCTCAGTACGGTACTACTGCATCTTTACTAAGAGCAGAAGTTGCAGGCCACAGCAAAGGTCTAATTCAGCTTATACAGCAGTTATTACCTAAAATGCACTATATATTACAAATCAGATAGCCGAATAGCAGTTTCACAAACTTTTGGGGGGATAAGGAGGAGCAATTTAGCCTGAAACTTAAAAAAATCACAGCATGTGTACCTATAATCACTATCAAGGGGCATCAAACATGTAAAAGTATATGAAATTGGCTGAAAGTATATCCTACTGAAACGCCACAAAATCGTGCTAATTCCAGGAGAGTATTTATGAGTTCAGTGGTGAGTAGATAACAGATGGTTGCTTTGGAGTGACAAGGCATCAGCAGTGAAATAGAGCTAGGAATTTCCCCTGGGAATGACTCTTGCATCATCGCATAACTCTACCTGTCACATATTCACTTCTGTGCCACTTCGCTCAGTGATTCTCTTTTTCTCTGTCAAATTGTTTGCATTTCAATTTCTCTCGGGTATTCGCAGTATATAGAAGGAAGATTAGGGACATTCAACTGTGATTAAATAAATCCAGGTAAAGGCTATTATCCCTTATTATGGTATTAATCTGTACTAGTTACTAGGGAGAAGTTTTAGGAAAGGAAAGGTAGATACATTTGACTTGTTTTGTCTTGAGTGTTGTTTACCTTATTTTTTATGGCATTGATTTTTATTCTCTCTTTCACTCATCCCTTGGGGATAAACACACTAGCTATTCACGTCCCTTTGGGCACATAATCCAACTGACCGGTATCATGTTCACTGTAGATTTTATAAAAGATTTCTGCTAGAGTAACTCATGCTGTGCTGCATTGACTTATGTAATCAGTGGTATATTCCCCATTTAGCTTGCTATTGGAAGTGTGACAATGTTGCATATTGGAACGAGTGTAATCACCCAGTTTTGTTTCTAAAACATTTTGGAACCAAGCTAATGACTACGTTAGAAGGAGGTTGTAGCTTTGGTTACTTTTGCAGAGGAAAACTTACTGGTTACATTTAAATAAACTGATTCTAATAAGTCTTACTTCTGAGTTGAACTTGAGATGTTTCTTATAAACGTTATGCAATGTATACGTTGGAGGACATGTATCTTTTGTGGTTGATTCAGTCAGTGTGGAAGTAGGGCCTGTAGCCTAAAAAGCAACAATGTAGTTGTTTTTTTTTGGTCCTGACCAAATAAACAAAAACTACAAACTACATAGAAAAAGGAACTTTTAATTCCTATGCCTTTATTGTTTTTTCCTTCAACTACTATCTACTTTTGGACAAATTCTACTTTTATTTCTGTAAATGACATTTATTTGTTTGAATTTGTTGATGCTGCATTGAGGCTTTCATCAGAAGTGTTCGTGTTTCATTTCTAAGTCCCTTGCCCCATTTGTGCATTTTTCAAAAGTATGCATTGGGTGAACTTAAGCTCAGACCTGGGGGTGAAATTACTCTTAAATAGGCGGGAAACCTCTTTAGCAGCTGCTGTATAAAGGAGAGCACAGTACAGCTCAGGTATATGAGCTGTAATTCACCAACTAAGGGTTTTGTCAGTGGTAATAAATGGCAGGGGGATGATTGGCTAATGTGTGAGGTATACCTTCCAGACCACTTAACCCTACAAAGTGGCCAACTGGAGCCCATTCTAAAAAAATATAGTCTGTTTCTATTAGCAACCCCATATGGGCCCAGTACTAAAACTCCTGAGTCAGGAAGAAAATGGGAGATGAGTGGAAGTAGCAAAAACGAGGGGAAAAAAGAAAGTTTGTAAAAGAGCTGGGAGTAATCTTTTCCTTTGTTTTACCATAACTGGCTTTGCCATAGCTTTGGCTACAAAAAGTTTTTCCAGAGGAAGAGAAGCACAATTTCAAAGATAAACGTTGAAAAAAATGAAGACATACAGTGATCTTCCACAGCGGGCATGTAGATAAAGTTTCCTTTGCTGACCATTTTTCACAAACTTAATTAAAGTTTGGTAAGATAAGACAAGGTGAACTAAAGGCAATCCTTTGCATTTCTCATAAGTTGCACAACTGCATCATTTTTCACAGCTGTAATACACCCTGCTGCCAGAGTCAATGTCATTCATAGAGAGGACCAGTCAACTGAAATGTGCTGTACTGGGATGCTAATTTTTATTTATTTATTTTCTGACCGATAGCCGACCCTCGTTAACCAATCCCTAACTGACAAGATTAGTGTCAGTTGAGTGTGGTTGAAGTGGCTAACAAGCCGCCAAGCTGCAACTACAAGCGATGCACAAACAGATACAATCCATCATTTACTGCCGGCTGCCTAGTCCATTGATTCACCCGTCATAGTTAGAGGTCACAATGTTTTGGATTTGTCATTAACCATCAGTTAGTTAAGCTGGAAGGTGGTTAGTTGTGTTTCTTCCTGGCATACTCTGTCAGGGTTCCCACTTGTTTGTCGCAAGCCTGGTGTAAAGCGAGGGTCCGGTCGAGAGACAGTGTGTGACGATGAGTCACACACTGTTAACGCTGTGAATGTAGCAGTGCAGTGTGTGTACTGTTAATTTGTTGGTGAATACATGCTACAACTCCTCAAAACCCTGGCCAAGTTCCCGTGTCTTGTTTGACAGCCACCTGCAACCTGATGATTAAAGTAAGCAACAACTCCGGTTGACGCACACTTAAGCTGGGCTTACTTGTAAAGTGGATTAGCTATTCTCCTTTCATTTTTTGAAAATAATTCTTAATTCTTTATAGCATAAAGCTTTCAAACTTCAAACTGGTTAAATGGTTAATTATCAACATTCCCAGAACACATTTTTGTTAACTAGTGAAAAGCTGAAAATGCTAATTCTGGTGAGGCAAAAGTAAACCATTCCCCCCACAATCACACAGGCTGGCTTTATTTATCCACATGTCATGTCATGACAAAATTCCTTTTATTAATAGGTAATGACTTACCAGTAATGAGGGTTCAATTTGTCTGTTGATGGGCTTACAGCTGTTATGGACTACTAATGTTTGTTGAAACTATTTTGGCACATTTTCTTTATTAATTTACGTCCACAGTACCTAAGAGCACCGTCACATGGATGTTTTGTACTCATATGTGCATTTCCATTGTTCACTATGAGCGACACTTTAATGATGATTGGAATGAATAATGTATTAAGATGTGCAAAGTATCTCGGGGGCCACACAACACAGACTCCTACACATATGAACAATCGCACAGGTCGATATGTACACATTCACGTACAAATGGGCATAAACACCTGCTTGCACTCACTCACATGAACAAACAGGCACCAGCACACACACAGCAGGATGTTCTCATTAGCCTGTACTAATGGACATTAATTCAATATTGCCTTTTAATGACTAAACAGACTAAATACAGTAATCAGGTTTCAGTGTCTTCCTGTGAGGGACTTTTCTTTTTTTGCACTTTAATTAAAAATAACAACATAATGCAGTTTGATGGAAAGATATCACATTATATTATTCATTGAGTAATATTAAAATCCTGTTATAAATAGATATAGTCGAATAGAACAAAAGATCAAATATGGAATCGGACTCTTGTTCCCATTGCACTTTGTTGAAAGCAATAAAGTTTATGGCCTTTTAACCATCGATCCCATCCAAAACCGTAGTTTACGTTCTCACTTAATAACCATTCAGAGCATCCCTGCAGCATATTATAGCAGAGGCCCTGCCGGAAATAAAGACCGCCCTCTGCTGTCATGGCAGAATAAATTATTGCATTTCCAAAAATTACAGTATGAACCTTCAGAGAGAAAACACCATATAAGATGTGGGGCTTGAAAGACATTTAGGTGGCAGGATGGTATAATGCAGGGATGTGTAGAGTCACATTTACTCTGTTACATGTAGTGGAGTAACTTTTTTCATTAAGTTGTATTTCTCAGAGTAGTTTTATTGCAGCATACGTTTTACTCTAAATTGAAAAGATTGTATCTGTATGTGTCTCATTTAACTCCACAGGTAGTGCTTGATCAATTGCATCATTCTTTCATTTTAATAATTGATCAAAGTAGCATATCACAATGCCTGGATAAAAAGAAAATACATTGGGACAAGTAGAGACAAATGGCCAAATTATTCACAATCAGGTGGACATGTGTGTGGAAAGGGTCATGGCAGATCAGCAGATGTCAAAAACACATGAAGTGCATGTCCACGAAGATATTAATAGGAGAGGCTATTCCATCCATTTCAATTTTGTCTCATTTAACATTAGATTAAACTAGCAAAATAATACATTTGAAAACAATTCAAAACATTATAATTTTAGTTTGAGGAGATGATAGTTGACATTCTTTGTAATATGAACACAGCTTTTGGTGAGGTGAAGCTGCATCTATATTCATGTCAGGATTCAAAGCTGATGAAAGCAGGTTGAGAACCGAACCTTGAAAATTGAATCCTGGAAATCAGGGAAACCAACAAATCTAAATGCTTGCTAAAGGAGTAAGAACACATCCAGAAATGCATGTACTGTACGCTTGAACACACATACACACAGTAGATTATGTTCTTTGCATACAAAATAGAATCAAACTGGTTGGCAGAGCAACGCAGTGTAATTTTGTAGGAGTGCAAAATGGGTTTTGATTACAGGCCTGCGGAAGAATAGTTGACCCTCTTATCCAGCATAGAGAAGATGCAGTTCATCCACTCAGTTCCTCTGGCCCTTTACAGAATAATGAGAGACTGACTGAACCAGTGGACCCTCACTCCCTGCACTGTTAGCTTCTCACAACATGAAGCAGAGATGGCACAAAGGTTTAAAAAATGAGGTCTGAAAGTCCCAAAGGCCCTGTAAGTCATCTGGGATTCTGCGAAACGGCAGAGGAGTACTTAATACTTGACTATTATTTTGCTCATTACAACTGAGAGAAGACTGATTATTATGGACATAGTTCACACTTTGCAGAATAGACAGTGCTGCAATTATCCCTTAAATAACACTAGACATTATACTTTGCACATGGGAAAGTGTCAATTTTAATTGCCAGACTAAATGACTGCTAATGTTTGCTAACAGGTTAACTTAAAGTCTGGGTAAAGTCAAATCTGAGATTTGTTTCTTAACACATTTTACATGTTGGTAAATAATTGCTGAACTTTTTAGTACTAAAATGTGGAGCTGGTGACGCACTAGAACCATCCTTAGCATAACCCGTCCCCTAACACTATATAAAAACTAAAGCACATAGCATCAGTGTTCCTGCTGCTCAGCTGTGAGTTACAACACTTACATACCAAGGCCTACAGTTTGCTAGCAAGCAGCGTAGTACTGGTGGGCCGCTGCCTCGGACTGTGCTTGTGTAAACCTGGCAACAGTGGTTGAGAGACTGCAGTATCAGGTATCACTTTCTGTGTACGTATTTATGCTTATTGAACAGGTGAACTGATGTCTTTTAACTCGTAAATTAATCTCTTCACGTGGTCCACTTAACTGTTTCCACCGCAGCCTCTCTGATCTGTTCGCTGACATTGCTTCGTTGTTTGTGTGTGTGTGTGTGTGTGTGTGTGTGTGTGTGTGTGTGTGTGTGTGTGTGTGTGTGTGTGTGTGTGTGTGTGTGTGTGTGTGTGTATGTGTTTGTAACGTTAGTTGGAGGAACTCAGCCCCGACACAAAGCAGTGTGATAATAAATTAACTACACAATAACGTTAAAATACACCAATAAAAGAATCAATAAGGTCAGAGGTCATCACTACTCTAGTCTTAAGTAATCTAGCACTACAGTTGCAGCTGTTGACTCGTTTCCCTATCAGAATTTGATCAATTCGGTCAGATAACATTAGGAAAGTGTAGAAGAGCCTTACCATTTATTATTATATTCCCATTACAGTTTGCATATGGCTGAACTGGAAATTCTCTAAAAGAAGTAAAGAGTGTAAAGTTTCTGGTGCACATGCTCTGCCCATGGAGTACATTCTGCAAAAGGAGCCTGAAATTACCATAATGCAATATTCAGTCTGCTGTTAGAACCTTATTGGTCTTTACCTACTCTTAAGGGAAATATCTGGCTCTGTAGTAGCCCAATGCTTCACTATTTTGACTATGTAATCACTAACTTTGCTGTTTGGCGCTGGGTAGGTAGTGCACATTTGTCAGAGCTTGGTTGCTGAAAATAACTGAAGCTGGGATGGATGACTGAATTAAGACAATGCACTTGAATGCCATGAAACCACAAGAATGAGCTGAAAACCACCAAAGATCTAGCTAGAACCGTTGGGAACTTGGGAGTCAGGTGATTTTGATCGGTTTCTATTGTGACTCCTTTCATATTATACATAATCATTCCATGTTAACATGGAGACATTGATTAGAGCTGATTTGAATAAAGCAAATGATATATCTTGAATGAGATTATCTTTGTTAGTCACTTGAAGGAATAGAAAAACAAGCTTTATACTCTTTTGGAGCCAATCGCTTTTCACCACCTGCTCACTAAGGCATAAATAAACAAAAGACTGGCTAAATAAATGGATAATTCCTAATGGCAGGGGAGACACTTAACCAGAAAATGCAAAAGTCTTTCCTTCGAAGTAATTTCCCCTGGTATACCCTCACTTTTATTCTTTGATTTTTCTGTGACTTCTCTCACTATGTCTCTCTCCCTCTTTCAAGCACCGATACTCAGTTGGTCAGGATGACAGATGAGAGGAATGCCCGAATTGTCAGAAGCTATTCTATCCACACATCTTTCAGCTAACCGGCCTTCAAAGGCAAAGAGAAAGATAGAACTTGGGAGAATGGGTAAAATGAGAAAGCTAGAAAGAGTAAGAAAATTAAGTAGAGGCAGGGTGAGTGAATAGACAATAATGGAAGAGGTATAATATGGAGGCGAGAAAAAACGAGATAGGAAAGAGAAACCCATAAACAATAGCAAAGGGATGGTACAAAAAGAATTGTGCTTTGGGATTATTAAAACATATGGAAAAAAAAAGTGAAAAACCTTTTTTGTTGCTCAATTTAGTACTCACATGAAATTAAATCTGAATTAAAAAAAAATAGGAACCAATAAAGAGATGAAGCGACAGAGACACACTGTCAGCTCACTTGATAACAGAAAGCTTGTGGAGAGGAGATATCCCTTCAAAGTGCAGCGCTCGGTAGTTCTCCACTTGTGGTTTGTCAGTTTGTTCATTAAGCAGTGCTCTGTTAGATCACCTGTCACGAAACACAGTGAAGTTCATGTTCCCAGGTGTTTTAGCTACGAAACCCAGATTTAAGCCATTTGTCATCTCTGTCTGTGCATCGGACACTGTGATGACTTGTTCAAAACAAGACACATACCTGCAGATAGACAGCTTGACCCATTGGAAAATGCCTAAATACTTTCATTCCACAAGAGATAGGAATCCCCTTTGGTTTGCAATATATATATTGTTGTGGCTGCTTGCCTTCCTATAAAAGCTGTCCAGTATACCAATATGTTTGCCTCAGCAGTATAACATTTAATTGAAAGATAAAAAATACACACTGGCAACACTGTGGAAAAAGGTATGAAGTAGTCTTCCACTAGCAGTTGATTAGCACAGCTCTCTTTTATCACCTGTCACGTTACTTTAGTCTCTGTTCCTGCTGCTCCTTGAGAGATGCTTAAGCCAAGAAATGCAGATTAAAATCATTTTTCATCATGACTGGGAATTGGGTGTGTAATAAAAGAGCTGCACTATTTCTGTGCAAATATTGGCAGATAACCATCGAGCATATTAAACATGTAGCTATACTGTACATTGCAGTCATCCGTTTCCTGCTCTTTTTGGAAAGTGAAGGTGATTAAATCTGACATAATATGAAAGTGTTATGTCAGGCGAGGTCTTTTGAAATGTTTAGCAATCTTAACTGAGCTGAACACAGAAGCAATAAAATGGCATTTGGGGCATACTGGAAGTGAAATGCAATGAAGTAAAGGAACAATATGACACTTTCAAAAAATAGACTTAGTTGAGTAAGCCACTCTCAATGCCACTCGTGTGTGTTTTTACAGTATATTACATATGTCCACAAGCTGTTCTGAAGCTCTTCAGGCTCGCTGTTTCTGCACGGCTTTGTGCTAAGCTAAAATAATCAGCTGCTGGCGCTAGCTTTTATATAGCGTGCAGATATGAAAGTGTCATCAATCTTCTCATCCAACTCTTGACAATAGAGTGACTTAGGTGTCTGTCCATCAATTATTCATCCCTTATCTGGGGCTGTGTTGCGAGGGCAACAGGCCAGATGCTCCTCTCACCAGCAACGTATTCCAGCTCTTCCTGGGGGACCCTGTGGAGATCCCAGGACAGACAAGATATAGTATCCCTCCAGCGTGTTCTGGGCCTCTTACCAGTTTGACATGCCTGAAAATATTCCTAAAGGCAGCCATCTAGGAGGGATCCTGATCAGAGGCCACCTCAGCTGGCCCCTTATGACGCAATTGAGAACCGTAACTACTGCAAGCTACCTCCGGATGTCTGACCCTAACCCTATTGATGTCGGCTTTTTATCTCGGCTTGGGTTTAGAGACTACAGAAGCTTTAGGTACAATATCTGGGTGCAGAAATTAAAATTTGGCTTTTACCGGACAGGAGGGGAGCCTAAACACAAGCTAACTTTTGTCATGGAGCTTTACCCATACTAGGATCTGTAAAGTGACAATATCTGTGCCTGTGCACTACTCATTTTGACCTTCATCTTAACCATATGCATTTGAGTCTGCCAACTTTCAAAAAGTGCAAATGGCTGGAATACTTTTTCAAAACCTTACTTTTAGTATGGCTTATGTAGAGTTGATTCCTGAGGATAGTGCGAGAGGAAAGTCCAAATGGGTCATTAAAATCAAAAGGGGTTTTCATCTTTGAAGCATGAATATGCTCTGCAAATGTAATGGTGATGTGCCAATTACAGTATTTTGCTCTGGACCAAAGTGTTGGATGAACTCCTGACAGATTGATTGACTGACCAGAAGACATTCATTGGCTCCATAAAGCCAAAGTATATAGCAACTGAGCATGATTTTTACATTATAGAATTGTAAAATACAAACCTTAGCGGCACATGTCAGTCCTTGAAGTAAAACATAATAAAACAAAACTGGAGTTTCCACCTGTCGTCACTGTGAATTTCCCATACAGTATGAGTCTTGGGAGGTAATATCTTTATTGTATTTCTGCTCTCGCACAGTTTCAACAAGTTAGCAGGCTGTATTAAAGTGGTGTGAAGAGAACAGCTCCGGTATTGCAGTGGCAGCATGGTTTACTAAGCTTCCCCCCCCCCTCTCTCAATTGCTATAACACATACCTCCGTGGCCTTGTGCTGCCAGGCGGGCTCCATCGAGACCACAGCAGAATACTGTAATGAATTTAAAAAGCCGCCAAAAACTTCTCTCTCTCTCTCTCCTGGCCTTAGGACTCAATTTCCCTCGGCAGCGTATTGAGTTGGAATCAGATAACTGCCAGAAAGTGTGGAAAATCTAATGCATATCAAGTGAAGAGACATGCTGACACTCCCCAGTGACAGAAACTCTGTGCTCTGTACGCGAAAAATACAAACCCAGCACAAAGCTGGAAGGAGTGGAGTGCAAAGGGGGGAGGTGAGAATAGGAAGCTGGGCCAAAGGTGGGAAGGAGATAAGGGAATGTTTTTTCTTTCTTTTTTTTAGTAGACGTTAACAAAAATGTCCATGCATGACAGGTACGGCAATTTGTTTTTAGGGGTCAGTCAGCATGGGTTAGAGGTTTTTATGTGTTGCACTGTTTATGTAATACAAGGAGTGGATATTTCTGATGAACACCTGGTCTTGGTACACCTGTGAAATAACTGCTCACTGGCGTCAGCAGGTGGTTCTGGACATAAAGGCAGCTTCAGACCCATCTGGGTCCGTCCATCCTGGAAACATACTTCCAGTTTATATAATTGGGAGCATGTAATTAGCACCTCTCAAACTGCCAAAGCAGACAGTAAGTCCCAGCTGTCCAGCCACAACGAGGTTATTGGAGCATTCTTTTTTGTTTTGTTATCTCACTGGCATGAAAGCTGCTCTTATTGATATTTTAATATTAACAATAAATAAAATGTCTATATTTAAGGTGGAAGGGGTAGTACATATTGATTAGCCCAGACAGAAATACAGCCAGACTCTGATATTTTTAGCATCTTTTAGCTCATTTGGTTTTACCGCTGTTAATGCAGTTCTGTTTAGATGTGTTATGAGCAACTGTTTTCTAACACATTTTCTATATCGACTTCCTAAGAGATAATTTGTTAAATGTTGTGTTCTGATTTTTTTCTACTGCCCGCATGTGGTCATTAAAATCAATTCATGCATGTTTAATAACACCATAGATGGCACTGAATATCAGATTAGCATTAGTCCGAGGTTTAAATCTAGGCCCACATCTCTGCATGTTTTTTTCCTGGCACTCTGCTGCCCTCCCACAACAAGTATTTCAGTTTAGGTGAACTGGACATTCTAAATACCAGATTGCTACCAAATTACGCAGTTGGTCACAGAAGCGCGTCATTTGGTTTCACCTTTTTTTTGGTACAGCATGTAATTAATCAATGGCAATGGCTCAGTTGGTCTCTCCCTGTACTCTGATCATCAGTGGTGTCTGATTCATAACTTCTCATTGTCTCTCCCTCCCCACCAGCTTTTGCTTCTCTCACCTTATCGTGCTTTTTGAAATGATCAGCTATAGACCGCTTTATTTTTTACTATTTTTACTTACACAGCATTACGTTGTGCTCCAATATAAACACTTTTATGACTTTTAATCTCAAAAAAACGTGTACAAGAGTGCACAGAACAGTATCGGCAGCCAGAAAAGAGCAATTCAGCTCTGCCTGCACAAATGTGTGACTTTTAATACATTCACTGTGTGACATTTATGACTTTGCTCCTATCCTCATTACCATGGAAATTAATCAAACCCCAGCAACCTTCACCTTGTTGAATTTAAGCCCCCTAAGTGGCTTGCACATCCTAAGTGAATTTCAGGTTGCTGTATGAGAATCTTTTTTCAGCACTGTTGCGGTCCAAACAAAAATGTTTATTGCTATTTAGAGAAAGATTTTGCTAAAGCAACCAGGAGAGTATTTTGAGATTGAGAACGTCTAGGGTGACTAGTCCACTGGGAGTCTGAAAGAGACAAACATAGAGAGGAAAGATAAATAAACATAGGAAAAAACATAAGAACAGCAGAGACAGCGCTGAAGAGAAAAAGAGTTTTCCTTTGTGTATAGTGTGTATATGAGAGAGAGAGAGAGAGAGACACATAGTACTTATTATCCTACTTGTCAATTGGTTTTAATGGGTGTACCTATTACCTCCTGCTTATCACAACCTGACAAACAATATTATTATACAGTACCCAGAGGAACACAATTTCCACTGATTTCAAACTAATGGTATTCCACTGGGTAATTTGATCCTTTTTTTCCAGAGTCATGCAGAGAAGAATTTTCAGCTTTTTAACCAGCCTGCGTAATATTCATATGAAAGCAGTTACACACATTATTGCAGCTTAAGGAAGGAAGCTATGCATATATCCTAAACAGGAGTAAATCAGAGTTTAAAACTTGACACTTTTCCTATTGTTCTAAAATGGGAGTGTTACGTGTCACTATGTTTGTTTTGTTGAATAAAGCATTAGGAAATATATTAATGTTAAACAGTTTTATTTACCAAGAATTCTGAGTAGCTGATTTGATGAAATCCAGTTTTTATTTTATAACACATGTAATGCTTTACTTACCAACTAAGTTTTTACGTTTTGTTATCTGTTGGATGATATCCTAACTTAAACAAGGCATTCTTACTAAAGGGCATAGTACTGGAGAGCACAGAGAACATGGTGTGACACATAACATTTAGACCCACAACTGAAAGCAACAGTGGCAGAGTATGTCATATCATACTTTTCCAATACAATGCATTGATTAAGATGTGATATCCCTCCCTGTTTGAATCAATGCAGACTTATCTTTGACACGAATACTGGTGCCTTATGATATTGCTGTACACACTCTAGGATCAGGCCATTTGAGAACAGACACAACATATTTTGCAGCCATAAAAGTTTATTACCAGTAAAGTCTTAGGTGCAAAATCTAATGTGTTACCGGAAAAAAACAAATCAATATTTTTCTCAATCAGCAGGGGTGTCAAGAGACCAGATTTCCATCTACTGATTTCTGTTGACTGCAACTTGTAATGTAATTCCATTGAATTGTGCTCCAAATCCCTCTTACAAAATGTCAACACAGTCTGTGAGGACATATGTGAAACTAAGCCCCCAAAGTAGTTAAAGCATCATAATAAATAAATAAAAGCTGACAACGTACTAGCTGATTGTACAAGCAAAAACAAGGATGTTTCCAGTGAACTAAGCATTGCATGAAAAATGCAGGGGAGGGGTTGAATTGTATTTAAAAACCTTTCGTACCTCAGCATTTTAGCAGACACTCCTGGACTTACTTTGTATCTTTGTTTTGACAGGAGTGTGATGATGTGGAAATGCTACATTTTACCTTTTACCCTTCATCTTTCCTGTGCAGCCTCTGCAGTCTAAGAGCATCAAGCCTATTTTGCTGATGTGAAATTTCATTGTGTGTTGATGCATAAACCATGTCTTTTAGACTGAAGAACATTTGTTTGGGAGAGTGCATTGGAATGGAAGACTACCTATGCAAGCGATAAATCTTCTTTTGAGTCAAGAGAAGTAATACTCAATATGTCCTCAAGGTCAACGGAGTACAAAAACAGACAGGACTGAGGAAAATATTTTCACATTGGTGGACGTCCTTTTGCATTACCACATGTAAACTCG
Source organism: Anoplopoma fimbria (assembly GCF_027596085.1). Lineage (NCBI taxonomy): Eukaryota > Metazoa > Chordata > Actinopteri > Perciformes > Anoplopomatidae > Anoplopoma > Anoplopoma fimbria. Next base: position 10,651,883 of record NC_072471.1, on the reverse strand, counting down.
ATGTTGCACAATACCATGCAATATAATATCACTTTAAGCTTGTGCTGTGCAGTGTTCAGAGCAGAGGGAATGAGACGTCTAAGTCCGTGATTTTGCGTGATCTTGTGTGAAATGCAGTAAGCTTTCCGCCGCCTCTATCTCCCCTCAGCATCCCAGAGTTACAACTGCAGTGTCCCATATGGATTGTTTGCTTGTGATTCTTAACCACACGGAAAGAGTTGTCAGTCAGATTGAGAACCTCTCTGCCATCTATATGGATCCAGTTCCAGTCAAGCGCCGAGGTGTAAAATACACGCGCTCAAGCGGGCATCTATTCTGCCGCACACACATAAACATGGTGAATTCCTCTCACTCCCTATTACCATATCTTTCCTGGTGAGCTGCTCTCACACTTCTTTCGTCCTTTCTCCTAGTTCTGTAACCTCTTTACTTCTCTCTCAAGCTATCTGTGGAGCAGGGAGAGGAGGTATATTAGTGGCATGTGATAATGACCTACAACAATATGAAAAGTCCTTTACTACACAGCCCTGCCAGGCAGGATGGGAGGAGGAGAGGAAGTTCTACATCCCTGCTCCTCTCATTACCTGCTGGCAGTATTTTGGCAGTGACACGGCTACAAAACTCTCTCTGTGTCATAACCTGGGGGAGAGAGGATTTCTTCCACCTCTCTTCTTGTTCTTGTACTCTTTTCAGACAAATCTTTACCTACAAGCTTCACTTTCTCCCTTCTTTCTCAACTATTTCTCCTTCCACTCTACTCCACCATTTTGTCCTTGCCTTTCTTTCAAATTATTTTTCTTTTAAATAATCCTGCAATTAGATAAAAAATAACGATAAGGAATAGATGTCACAGCGCTATTAAATTGTAATGTTGTAAAAAAAGTATCATCCAATTCAATGATAACCTTAAAAATTCCAAGAACAAGGTCATTGTTTTCACCCTCATATTCATATTTTAAATTAACCTTTTTTTGTTTTACTTTGCACTTTTAGAAATATTAAGCCCTATTTCTTTACCCATTTCTATTATTTAAATATAATATTTTTTATTCTGAGCAGGTTCCGTGTGTCGGCTGGCATTACTGCTGAATTGGCAATAATAGGATTTCACCTCAGTTTGCAGTATCTCTAGGTTTTTGCGGATATCAAATGTAATTATGGTGTTGGCTCTCTGCCTATGATAAGCGACGTGTGAGGACATTTAACGCCTAGTCAAATGTGATCAGATGGTGAGCTTCAGCCGCCCTGCTGCTGTCAAACGTACTTAAACGGGTATTTAAATTGCAAATTTAACTGGAAAAATAGATTTTAAGGTGTGTTTCCTAGCTTTTCCTTCCTCCTCTCTTGCTTTGTAATTCATTAACTGCACAAATTTTCTAGATCATAGGCATATGAGTCAAGCAATCAGACTAACCCATATTTTGGAGTGGGGCTGTTTCCATGTGATAAGGTACATGTAATGTTACAGTAGCATACAATATGTTGGTGTATGAATTACACAGTAGTGTGCTTAGCGTCATGGCAACAGTTTGGGGAAGGGTTTTTCCTCTTTCATTGTGTCAATCTTTTATCACACAAAGTGAGGCCAATAGAGAACGAGGCCCATAAAGAAATAATGTGTGTGAGAGTACCTTGCTTGCCTGCACAAAGCCCTGACCTCAAAACCATCCAACACCTTTGGGATGACCAACTGCGAAGCAGGCATAGTGGACACCCAATCTCACATATGCTCTTGTAGCTGAATGGGAGCAATTCTTTCAAAAACTTAAAAAAAAAAGACTTTCAATGTTCATACAGGCACCTGACTATTTTTTTAAGACAGGATTTTAAAATGTAGAACTTATCCTTTAATGCCCATGGTCGTGGATCTTGTATTGTGTGGTAGATTTTGACCCATATTTTGATATGATTATTATTGTTTTACAGTTGTAGAAGTATCATTGTTTCTTCTCTTTTGCAACTATAAAAATCTTAAGGAAGTTGAAAATCATGTTAAGTGAGAATTTCCAATGTCATGACATAATTAAAAGCTAGGCTCTATTTCATACTTTAAGTGATAACTGTCTTAAAACATCTACAGTATTATGTAGTGTCCGCACGTGTTTCAGCAGAATTTTAAGATATCACGCATGCACTGGCTCTTGTAGAAAAGGGTGTCAAAACTTGGTTCAACATACGGTGTAACATTTTCTAAATTGATAAAACATCTGATTTCATTACTACACAGCAATCTCACAAACACATTCAAAACTGTATTTGGACTTAAGTGCCTAACATTTAAACAGCATTTTGTTTTTCCTTGTTGAGATTCCCCAAAATGTTCTCAAAGACACATTAACACCTGCGTCACAATAACTTTGGGTCCAAAGAAACACAGGCAGGCCTGCTAATGCTAATTACTAATTATCCCCTTGCTGACAGACAAAATCATTCTCACACACAAGTACGCACACACAAAAACGAGCAATAGACCAACTAGCTGGTGATATCCACACATACACGACTTTATTGTTTTGTAGGTTTGTTTGTGTGTGTTTGACAACCCGCCATCCCTAATCTACATAATCAAACAAGCTTCCCCTAAACACATGCTGCTGCACTGTTGAGCAACTACTCATTTAGTATTAATTAAGAGCTGTTTTGCTTTTCCAAGTTGAATTCGGTGAAGGCGTAGTCTCCTGAGGTTGCTTACTGCCTCTTTTTCCCTTCCACTGTCATGAAGTTTCTCACTGTGTCGTCAGCAGCTAATCTAACAGCAGCCTCAGCAAGCCGAGGGAAGACTTTCTTTATCTAAACGTTCACAGTGGGGAATAGCATCTGATTTAAAAAGACTGAATGGTTCAGAAAGAGGAGATATATAGACAAATACCAAAAGTGACACAACCCTCCCAACACATATACATTTAAAGTTAAATTAATAAAGTTAGCGAGGCCTGGCAAAATTTGTTTCTTTTGTTTAATCTTTCAATCCTTTTCAGGAGATTGTGCACGAGTAAACGTTAACACAAAAACACACACCACCAGACAAACACACAGCTCAATCATAGCATTCATATGTTAAGGCCTCAATACAAGAACAGAGAATTGAACATTGTAAACAGGTGCTGAATAATTTCCCAAGATATTAAGGAAAAATAGAGACTCTACTTGGCTCCACATTCTATAAATATGTTGATGCCAGAGTTAAACGCTACGAAATACTATGTGCATATATCGATCTACCACTGTTATCATACATACAGATGGAAAAAAGTAGATTATTTCATCCCCTCTGTACTCTAAAATACTGTCTATCATACATAATGCATATGCAAGTGACAAACCTGAGTTTTACATCAAAGTAATTCTGCAGTTTGCATCATAACAGCAACAGAATACCAGGATTTGTTGTTCCTGTCTATGTGTATGTAGGTATTTACAAAAATGCACCCAAATACGTCAAAATGTTTACAAATATGTGCAAATATATGCGCATGCATGTTCTCTCTTTTGTGCTTCTGCCCTGCAAATGCATACGTATGTTTGGATCTTTGAATGTGTAAAAGTACCAATGCAAGTATGCTCTGTGACAAGTAAAAGTCATGCATTCAAAATCCGACTAATGGAAAATTGCAATACAATGCATTGCATTTATTGAGCTTCTCATATGTTTTTTAAATGCAATATCTTTTGAAAAGTAACTGGTAACTACTGCTGTCAAATAAAACAAATGACGTAAAAAAGGTACAATATTTCCCTTCTGAAATATTGTGGAGTAGAAGTAAAAAGTATCATTAAATGAAAATACTTCATAAGCCAATTATAACTAAGTAATGCATTATATCAGGCATCTGTTATTGAAAGGAGCGTGGTATATAAAGAGTATTACAAGCTAGGGGAAGGAATGCTGAAACACAGGACTTTGACCCAGAAGGCCGCTGTTAGTGTCCTGTGTGTAACCAAGAGTAAACTTGGAAATAACACTTGTTAAGTAACTTTGTTACATATGTAATGTAATGTAACTTGAGAAAGTCTGCTAAGGGCGATTGTTTATTTACCGTGGTTACATTGTGTACACAAACCATGTTCTTTTTAACCTTAACCAAGTAGTTTCTGAAAGCTCGATATGATGCGGATATGAAAGGTATTTATGAAACATATTTTTGGTTCACTAACACCAACATTCAACTTATCCAGTGGTTTGCATGAATCAACATTTTTTCCGGCGACTGGATTGCAAACTGTCGAATTAGATGTGTTCGGATGACGACTGTGAGAAGTCACAGATGTAGAAGTCACAATCAAATGCCTTTCATGCAAGCTAACTTCCAAATAAACGTATCTAACACAGTGAGACACGTTCTGACTTAATAACGACCATCAGTCTCCACATTGTGTACACCAAACTCTCAATAAATTTGTAGGTGAGAGTTAGCGTGAAGCTGTGGGTGCTGTCTGTAAGGTGTGAGTTTATGTTGGAGAGGGTGTTTGTCTATGTTTGTGTGTATGTTATTTTTTATTAAACTAACCACATTTTAAGGCTCTCTCTTTTACAAATCATGTCTTCTTTCTGGGTCCCTTTACATTTTAACGTCCTGTCTTCCTCTGTTGCTTTCTGTATTCTGCTCTCCCTCTTTTCTGCCACTCTTTACAGTCCATTTCTGCCAAATTCCCTTACTAGCATGTGTCCCCCTTGGCCTCAGAACTAGTGCATTCCTAGCCTTGGCAGGCTTAAAAGGCCAATATGACCAATATGACTGGCAGTAGACAGGGTGGGCTGCTCCAAGTCCATCACTGGGAACAAACTCACTTGGGTGTGAAGCAAATGTCATCCCGGCTCTTTTTTTCATTTCTCCCTCAATCTGTATTTCTTCCAAATGACTTGCGCTGTGGTTTTGAGCTATTTGCAGTAGACCTATTTCTGTTTTTCTGAGCTATGTTAGTCGGAAGACTTGGATAAAGCTCCACAAGAGGCCACATTTGTTATGTAGAACCCCTGCTGTAAGACCTGCCTTTGTTTGATTTGGAGAAATTGGAAATGAGATAACAATCATTATTATAAAGTGATGCTGAACAACAATGATTGAGAATTTGAAACAAGGGATGCCAGCTGTTATTAAGTACAGATAGATGGCATTAAGTTGAGCACGTGCCTTTGTCAATAAAAATGTAATTTCATTTTTTTTTTGTAATTTATAAGTTGTCCCCGAAGTACTGCTGCTGCAACCTGACATAAGACAAACCTGTTAAAAAGATGTGGCCGTCTTTAAGCTGTAAACCAATTAATGCACAGCACATTGCACTTTCTCACAATTTTTCAAATATCATGCTACTACTTCCAAAATGTGGAATCTTTGTCAGAGCTTCTGTGTCAAACCAAGAAATAGAAAGAGGAGAGTGATTGTTAGTTTTGATTTGTGCTATACAAATAATTGAATTTAATTGAAAAAGTGTATTTCAAAAATTCAATTGAGAGAACCCAACACACTTCCCCAACCAATCCAAGCCTGGAATTTCATCATTTAGAGGGCAAGGACACTTATTGTCCATTTTTTTAGGGCACAAATGCCAAAATAAAACAATGATTTTAACTCCACAGAAGTAATGAAACTCTAAAATAATTAAATCTAAGGGATGAGGATGGTCAAAAAATAAATTATTAGTGTTAACGAATTACCAATATTTATAAGTTGTTTATTATTGTAATTTCCTATTTGTTGTGCTGCGCCAACAGACAAAGTGTATACCGTTAAAAGTCCAGTTATGAACATCATTGATCAGAGATTTGTGACTGTGTTTTAGTTTAGTTATACAGACATTCATCCTTATAATTATTTGGCATCAATATTTCACACTGTTAGCAGGAGGACAACGTTTGCTTTTTTCTCTCCTACTTGAAAGACTTTAGAGGGGGTTTAGAAGGAGAAGGAGACAGTTTTAGCTGCATCCTCTCAACCAGCAAAGGAGACATTGTGCAACACTCAGCGACTCCGTCAGAAATAGACATACGTATTTTTAGCGGAGAGACGCTTCTTGTCTGCTTCTGAAACACGCTGCGGTGCATCTGGTGGAATCACAAGCATTGTAGATTGGCTGCGAAAATCGTCAGTATTGTTGGGGCATCAAGACCACTGTGGCTGAGGAGCATATGATTTCAGAGCGACATCAAGGCCAGACATAGGGGCCACGACAGGTGTAGCCACTGTTGAAATTTCTTCCCCAAATGCCTCTAGCCGTAGCCAACTGATCTAACTTGTTCATACGTGTCATATACCTCCATTGCTGTGCAAAAACTGTTAAAAACTAAACTAAACTTTTTTTGAGTTACATACACACAACCTGCCACCGGAGCAACAAATGCGTATCAATCCTACACTGGCAAAGTTCCCAAACAAATGCACTATTTGATCCTGTCTGAATTTTGTTCCCTTAAACTACATTGCCGCTGTCTTAGAAAAAAAATTCCTTTCGTTTCACGCAGATCTTCACCTATATGTCCTGTTGTGTTAATGTTTATAAAAGCCCCTGGGTTAAGATGTGAAAAGTAAGCTAAACGTTTTGTTACACATGCAGGCTTATTTTCCAGTCTAGTGCAAAAGTACAGGAGCAGTGTAAAAGCCTTATTACATAATTCACCACCATCTGTCCACAACACATGTTGTGTAATAAAAGCTGTCTTGTACCCTCTTCTCCTCCGTCTTGTATCTTTCTCTCTGGCTCTCTCTCTCTCTCTCTCTCTTATTTTCTTGCCACATTCTCTTTTTTTCAAATTTTTCATTTAGTTTTGCAATCTCTCACATTCAATTTCTATTGTTCTCATGTAACCTGTGTGTGTCATACTGCTTCAAACACACACTTTTGTGTTATACATTTCTAGAATTGTTTCTCTCATTTTCATGCATGCTCTCTGTGTCTGTCTCTGTTTTGCACTCTTCTTCTCCTACACACAAAATATCTCCTCTCTTTCTTTCCTGCACTCTTTTTCCATTCTGTCTGCTCCTCTCTTCCTCACATCTGCTCATCCTTGGACTATTTCTTTCTGGCTCACTCTCTCCAATCTATGGCTTTCCATTCCTACAACACATACCAGTAGCAGTTCCAATCTACCGGGGGGTCAATTTGCATTTTTTTCACAAATCCTCAAAGCTATTGTCCAGGACTGTGTATAAGGTTTTTTTTTCATGGGTGGGTCCACTTTAGCCGTGCCATGCCAAGCCGTGATGACATGTGTTTCCACTATAGCCTCACAGCTGGGGATAGCCCTGCTACGGCGCAATGCTGTGATCCTGCCAGGTAACAGGGATTATTCCTCCTGCAATTGGAAAAGCTGTACCGTATATGTTACTCTCTGAGTGTAGGTGTGGGTTTGTGTGATCGCAACCTCATCAGGTCTATTGTGGAGGCTGACACTGCAGTAGCCCTGTGTCTGTATCTTTTGTAGAGTCAGAGGCTGCAGTATGTGGGTGGATAAGTGTCTGTCTATCTCTATGCGTGTGTAAGTGTAGGGTGTCATTTTAGTGCACAGCAGCAGGCCACTGTTTAGTCTTCACTATGTTTAGTGCAGAGGCTCTTCATAGTAGCTCAGCCTCATGGGGAAAAAAGGAAGACAGAGAGGAGCTATGCAAAAGAGGAAAAAACGGTGGTGTTGGAAAAAGGGGGATAAAGTGAAAAGTAGAGAGGTGATGCACAGAACTAAAGAAGATGGTTGAAGAGGTATTGGGAGAATTATAAAGGAGATAATCTTCTATGACTTCAATAGATAAGCCTGTACTCTGTGTGTAACTGCATTAAGGGGGAAAAAGCCAAGGCTGATGACTATTAGTGGTCACTGAATATATTATCATTTTTATAAGTTGACATACATAATTCAACAATCCCCAAAACATAAACAAAAATGACTTTATGCAGCCAGGTGTTTTTTGGTACACTTCCTTGAATTTAGTGGATTTAAAGGACACAATGAGAAGGAAAGAATGGCCAAAATCATTGCAGCAAAAGCTGAAATATCCGGACTTTTAGTCCCTTGTGTGGGTCAAACTCCAAACATACAGTATACTTACATGACACCATAATGGAGTGTAATAATAGCCTCTTTCATTAGACCTTCCTAGCTTGGAAAACTGTAGATTTTCTTTTACTTTTTTAAACAAGTTATGCATCTTGTCTGTAATACAGACTTTTTATAAATCTGTAGTCTTGATACCTAATTGACATATGTTACCCCCACTGACTCATCTCTGGCCTCTTTTTGGAGGAGAGCTGTCTGTCTGTGTTGCAGGTCTGCCACACCCCCCTTTCAGTGCCTGAAGCACCCACTCCTAAATGTCATCAGGCCGTCAGTGGAGCTGCATATAAACCTCTGGATCCAGTGCTTCTCACCTCTCTTTCGCTCTTGGCCTGTGAGTGCGGTGTTTGTTGCTGTCGTGAGCACAGATAGTGTGTAAACCTGTGTTTATGTTGTTACCCTCTGTTTTGGGCTGGTTAGTTGGTGGAGAGGTGTATTAGTAACCAGTCTGGGTCATTTTGGGAAGCTGTGTAGGGGTTCTCTGCCAGATTGGTTTGAAAGGATGTCAACATATAAGTTGAAACTTGTGTTTCAGTCCCTTTACCCACCTTCAATCGTCTCAACCTTAAAGATAACTACACATTGCCCTGCCCTTAACCATTTTAATGATCCAGAATTTAGTAGCAGTTTGTAGTTGCACTTAATGTTCCTAACCCCGAATTATAGCGTTAAGTTAATTTCTAAATGTAATGTAGATAGGCAGGTCTGACTTGCTGGGGTGTAAAGGGCTGGCTGGCGGTGAGCTAGGAGCTAGCCAAGTTGACAGCTAGTGGTTCTAAATGAAGTGAGGGCATTTTGGAAAACTCTCTCTAAATTTTGGAATCTACACTTAAATTACACTCCCTCAATAACTGCTATTTTCAATCATGACTGGAGAGTAATATTAAAGTACAAACTGTTCAAATAACTACTCCTCTTCCTCCGCATTAGAGAGAATTGAAGGGACCTGCTGGGTGAATTGAAAATGCCAAATTGGAAGATGTGTTTCTAGATGTGTTTGCACTTATAAAGTAGGTGGTAAACTCTTTTCTGCATTCACTTTATACTTGTGGCCCATTCTGCTTTTTTTCTCTTTGACCTTTACAACCTGTGCCACTGTTTGCTACAGACTCTCCTTTATTTATTCCATTTGTTATTCAGACCCTCAAGGCAAACCTAAAGAAACATCTTTGCTCTTCTACACCATGCTATTCACTAATACTTTAAAAGCTTGGAGTTTTACATGGTAAAATTTGAAATTAAGATTTTTGTGTTTATTGAGTCTGTGAGTTTAATGAACCTTAGACACAACAATTATACCAACGTAATGCATACATGCAAACACACATATTCTGTACACGTAGGTACTCTTTAATACTGTAGTACAGCCTGTAAACTTTGATAAATTGCCTGCATAACTGCCTGCATAACTGTATATGAACATAGTTCAGCTAGTTTAAGGAGTTTACTTTTTTAGATTACTGTCGGTTTTTGGATTCAGAGAGAAAACATAATTGCATGCAGCAAACATTCTTTCAATGTTTAAGAACTCCTTTGGAAAACACACATCTACCCTCCTTTTAATAGAAGTCCTATTATATTTTAACGGTGGTGTATTATGGCCATTGTCAGGAGAAAAAAAATCTGAAGGATTGAGAATAAAGTTGTAATATTACAAGATTTTAATAAATAAACAAGTCATAGCAGTCTGTCGATTTTTTTTGTATGTTTTAAATGAGGGATGCTTACGACCTGAAGTTACAACTGTCATTATCGTTTTCAACAATTTATTATCAGATTTTTGAGGATATGAGGCAGGGGTGATAGAGACAAATGGTAAATGGTAAAATGGTAAAGGGACTTGTATTTAATTTGTATGTAGTACAATCAACTATAATGTTAGTGTAAAATAAGACTGTCTTATTTAACCCAATAACTTTTTTCCCGAAAATATAAAAACTTTTTTTTCCCATAATATCGCAACTTTTTTCTCATAGCATTTTGACTTCTCTATTCTTTTTTTTATTGTGTCAGTGGCTCTATTACTGTGCCGTAGGTTTGTAGCTCTGACTGGATTTAAAGAAATTGGGGTCTCTGCCCCCTGACAACAACCCTAATCCAAGATAACGCCTACTGAGCCACAGTGAACAAAGCTACATTTTGTGTTTGCTTTTATAAGACTTATTTCTTGCTCCCATGTGTTTAGAAGAGTAAATGTAATAAATGTACAAAGATTGCATAAACTATTGTGGGGTAACCAAGCACAGTAGGGTTAGCGAAATACTGTAAGTGCAAAACAATTTCAGGTAATCAGCATTTATTATTATTGAATGAGTTTTGTACCCTAAGGTTGTTGCTCATGTGAGAAAATTATTTTCCAAGAACTCTGAGTCATCTGGTAATTTTCTTGAAGTGCTGCATTTTTAAAATGTATGAGACTTAGTCTTTTTGCAGGTGAGCAGTCTTTTTGCAGGTGAGCAGTGACACAAATGACTATTTGATGCTTTACATTTGCACACTATATTGTATCTTTATTTTAAAATTTTCCCCGTTATTCCCTTTTCTGTGGGATTGTTTATTTTTGTTCTGAAATCTTCCCATGTCCCAGGGAAACACATTTACTTTTCGATCTCTCCAGTCTTCCCTGGCTAGCCCGAACCCAGTAATTTAGAGCTAGAGAGGCCAGGGAAAAGTCTGTCGTGAAGGATTCATCTCTCCAATCCCCAAGCGTCACATTTTATCGCCAGCTCTTTAAAAGCATGTTTAATGCGCTCCTCCAAATGGAGAATTGCCCTTGTAGATCAGCACCACACAATTCTCTGTCTTCCTCAGGCCAATAGTGGTTTGTCTGTTTTAGTTAACTTAGTGATCGAATACATCTCCTTGTCCTGTGTTTAGGTACGTGCGTGAGTGTGTGTGTGTGTGTGTGTGTGTGTGTGTGTGTGTGTGTGTGTGTGTGTGTGTGTGTGTGTGTGTGTGTGTGTGTGTGTGTGTGTGTGTGTGTGAAAGAGGGAGACAGATGTCTGAGTTGTTCTTGATCAGAGGAGCCTAAAGGGTTTCAAGGAAAAGCACAGACCATCTCGGGAAAGCAAAGACCACATACATATTTAAAGCAGAAAGAATATTTATAATTTGACTAACCTTTTTTATCCTTTCTTATTTGTTTTTCATCCAGTAGTGAAACAGCACAACTAAATCCTCCTTTTTACAGTCACACCATTTGAACCTAATATTTAACATTACTTTATTGAGTAATGTTTTGCCAGTCAAGGCCAGTGCAGTTTGCTGTGTAAATATTTTTACAATGGCAGCTGCAAGTAAATTTCCATCCTGCTGGACTAGATTAAGAAAATTGTTGAAACAAAAACATAAATTGCGCTGAATGATGGGGAACTGGTTTGGGATTGGAAGTAGCAAAATTTCCCAAAATAAGTCATGTTTTTCTCTTCAAGATGAATATCGGTACAACACAATTGTTGAATGTTCAAAGTTTGATTGAACAGACCTCTGCAGGGTTTCTCCTCGATCAGGATGTCCCAGCACATTAAGGTTGAGTTGTAACTATAACATCTTTTGAAGGTATAAATACACAACATTAAGCACATTATGTATAACCTAAACTGAAGGTAGTTACATATTCCACTCACTTTTCCACCCATCTAGATCTTTTCTGACCATACTTTTGGTTAATTAAGAGTGTTGAGGGCAAATTAATTGAAAATGTCAGCTCAGTATGCAGAACAGGCAGGAAAAGAGTTGCTGGAGAAAGTGACACTTCAAATTTAATGAGTCTTCGGCGTGAACACATTCTGCTGTGTTACAGTAAATGCAACATAGTTAACTTTTAGTCTTAATTTCAGAGCAAGTGAGGAATTTGAATTAAGAATAAGGTCAGAGAATAAGGTCAGAGTGTCCATAACTGACTGGGTCATTACATCTTTCCAGGAAATATAGAGCTGCTGATCGATTGTGTGCAATAATACAACATTAAGGCATCCTGCCCGAGAAGTGGAGCTTTTGTGCTGTGCTGTCATATCCATGAATATCCAACAAAAATGTATTTCTTCCGATCAAAAAGTGCAACCCAAACATGCTGCTTGGTAACTTATTGTAATAAATCCCTCATCATCTGGCACCATTTTCCTAACCATAGAAGTGTTCCACTTTCATTTTGTTTTCCCTAATTCTTTCAGTCTGTCCTCTCTTTCAACCCCTATTTTTGCGCAATCCACCTACATCATGTTTACGGCCCAAAGCTCCATAGCTGGTATGAGAGGGGGGGGTTGAGGGAAGGCAAAAAAAACCAACAACTCCAAAAACATAAAAAAAGCATACTCCCTTCCTAGGGATAAAGAGCAAGCTGCATACTATTGGAGTGGCCAAGAAGCTGGGATAAGTATAGCCTTGGGCCTGCTTGCATTGGTGCTGCAGTATTCAACTCAAAGAGAATCACTGCACACTTACACACAACCCTGTAACCAAATGCATAAATAAAGTGAAAGATCTGCAGTAGATTTTATGTGATTGCGTAAGGGGGAGTGATATATTTATATTACATTATAACTGAATACTGCAATGCAACTAACTTGCTGTAGAAATAATTGAGACACACCGTTTATAATGTATTTCAAATTAAAGGATGCCTATAACCTGTCCTGCATTATTACAGGTGGGCAGTCTTTTTGTCATGCGCTGCTACCATTTGGTTTGCAAGCTAGAGTGCTCACTGAGTCTCACAAGCCATCCAGCACAGACTGCTGAGTGAATGTGATTGCCTGACTGATTTCACATGTCAGTGGTAAAAATGGTATCTAATGTGTCCAAGCGTTTTTCTGTATTCAAGTCTGAGCTGTCTTCTGAATTCAGCATCCCTAATGTCTGCATCAATTTACATTTAGTACAGCCGTCTCCCTCTAACAATACGGAGGGCACAGGTATGCAGAATTAATATTACACCTATATCTACAGACTGAGCCTTGGCTTTCAGATTAATGCCAGGCTGTCAGCCCCAGTTTCAGCCTGTACTTGCTTTTGTTAAATTGGAGAGAAACTGTTCCCTGAGTGACCCGTATTTGCATAGACACGCACATGCAGACGTGAAATTAGATAGCTTGGACGCATACATTTTTCATAAGCAACTGGTAAACTCACACAGATTCAGTCCTTGCAGTAGAATTTGTTTGTGTGTATTCTTTTTCTCTCACTCTCTCTTTCTGTCCTTCACTCGCTCTATCTGTATTATGAGGATGAATGAAGAGGACTGTGTACTGAGAGAGCGGTGTGACTTCTGCTGAGTGGTAATAGAGAACAAGTTCGGGAGGTAGTCTTGATTGGCAGCCAAAATCATTTAACCTGAAACAAAGGAAGGAGCTAACCAGCCACTGAAGGCAGTGTTTTTTTTACCGAGCTTATCTGAAATCAATCAAAATCTGGTGGTGAAAAAAATAATAATTCACAACATCCAATCATTTAAAAAAAGAAGGTAATGGTTGTTAATGGCTATCTTCCAGTGGCACCAATATATATTTTTTAATTATACAAAGTTTGAAGTATTCCAGATTAAATTTTATAAAGTTTACTTGTGTACAAGGCTAAGAACAAAGTTCAGGGATGTTCAATTAAAAAAATATTAATTTAGCCTAGGTATTTTATTTCAGGAGCACATTCATATGACTGTTTAATTAGGGTTAAAAAGAATGTATCTGCTTACAAAGACTTAATGTATATTTTATTATTGTATTGTGGATTAATTTGTCATATTTAACTCTCTAATATTTGCAAAGACAATCAAAGTAGTCATTAATTGTTGAGAGCAGCATCACAAATGCATTGTGTTTTATATTCAGATGTAGAATCAGTATTATTACCACAGCATCCCTAGTTAACATTCAATGCATGTCCAGCAGAGAGGATTAGGGGAACTAAAGGGTAAATATATACAGTGAATCAGTAATAACATTATCCAACAATGGAAAAGGGGGCACATCATGTCCCAGGTGGTTCTCAGAGGGCGACAAACAAATATGTTTGGTATCAACAGCAGATCTAAAGGTGAAGCTACGTGTAAACATTGTTCTTATTCATGCCGCTTTCTCCCCTATCTGTCTATCACAGCTTTTTACTCCATACCAATTCTGTGAAATGTATGAAATGATAGGTCAGCCCCCCAATAAGTAATTGTATGTTTCTTTTGAAGTGTGTTTAAGGCCCAGGTCTGAAAACAAGTCTCCGTAGTCTGAAAGAAGGAAACGGTCCAACAAGTTTTTAAAAGGATGTTTCATAAGCATGAATACATTTTGTGTTAACTCATCCTGCATAACTACAAGGAACCTTGTAATTGAAAATGTTGGAAAAATGATAGAGTGACTAAAACCTTCTGAAACGGTTCTCCTTGTTCTGAGACTATTCTTTGATGTCAATTTTACTGTCATTTGTCCATAATTATTGCTGTTATTTTATTAGGAAGCTGTATACCACTTCAAATTGACAGAGAACAATCACACAGTGCCTCATTAATCCTAGCCATTAAAAATGACATTTTAAAGCAGAGCAAAAGGGCAACTCATTCATATTGGCTAATTGAAACGGCTTTGCTGAACTGCAGTACACTCATGGTTTATTTTTCATCTCATTTTCCCCAGACCTCAAACTGTCCTTGTCTCTTTATTGTTCTTGCTGATGCCATTTTGTTCTTTTTTCTTCCCTTTTCCATCTCATCCTCTATTTGTACCTCTTATACTGTATCTGCTTTTACTGCAAGGAAAATACCTTTTTAGGGAGAGAGGCCACATACAATCACATGTTTGTATAGTTAGGCAGGTATCCTTTAAAAGCAGTGTTAAAAAGCACTTCAGCAGACAAAACACTTAGTCCACTTTTGGGTTAGTCACGACATAAAATAAACTACTCCCTCGCCATGTTGTAGTACTTAGAACTTTGTCTGCGTACACAAACGCTACATCATGTTATGAGACTCCAAACCTCCACCAGATGTACAGTATGTGGGTAGGATCATACTAAGTGTAGGTCAAAGTGACACCTTTTTGTATTGTGTTCTGGTGTTGCAAAGTGCCTCTTGTCTTCTGAATATACTGCATGTGAGCTTGTTTGCTGAGTGTGTTTCCCAGACTGGATCAGCGGTAGTCAAGCATTTTGTCTGCAGGCCCCCGGCTGTTATCTAATATCATCATATTTAGAGTGGTTACACCTCCATCTGAAAATAATGTTTTAGGATTTGTTTTGAAATATTGACCAATCTAGACAGGAGCATGAATAATCAGATATCCTAAAATGTCCCTTTTAAAATGATATTAAAGCCAGACCGGCCACTTAAAACTGCAGTCAGTAACTTTTATAAAGATAGCTTTTTATTATACTTGCTTAGATTGTCATTATAGCCTGATAGCAGTACATGAGACAGATAATCTGTGAATAAAGCAGGTTCATCTGACTCCTTCTAGCTCTCCTAGTAGCATTTGCAAGATTCCAAGCCCTGAGAAAAACAACCAATCAGAGCAGAGAAGTCTCTTACGTAGTGTAAAATGAGAACGTTTGTGACACTGCCGCCATGTTGAAAACGGTTTAGTAATAACCACGAACTGCAAACGGACTAGAGCAAACTTTGTCATTTCACAGCTAAACAGAACTAAAAGTAACTGGCTCATCTCAGAGAAATGATTGGCTGAGAGGAAGGTCTCAATAGAGGGACAAATGCTGAATGCACATAAGATGATGAGTCATAGCTGAGTGACGTGTGTGAAAAGGAGGACAATAGGGTGTGAGAAATATTGACAAGAAAAAAATAGAAAATTAGAGAGAACAACAGGAAGACCAAGCTGCAGACAATAAGGGAGGCAAAAGGAGGTTTCCAACTCGATAAAAATATTCCTCTTTTTTAGAAAATAATGCTCCATGGGAGGCTATGTGTGTGAGTAAGAGTCAAATAAGTAGCAAAGAGGGAACAACACAAATAGATAAAAAAAACTGGAGAACAATGAAAGATAATATAATATGAGAGAAGAGGCTGTGTCCAGTGGTTTATGATACAACAGGATGGAGGGAAAGAAGAGGGAAAGCAACACCACCTTCCACTCACAAGATTTCTGGACACAAAGTCCACTTAATTAAACAGTAAGCAGCCCATCAACAAATCAGACCTGCACGAATCTCACCCCCGTTCGGTGTGTGTCTCTTTCTCACCGCCTTGCTCCTCTTTTCCCCCTCCTCGTCCCCTCCTCGTCCTACTCTCCACTTTCATGTAATGAAAAATTCAATGGGGCCAAATGCAAAGCTGTCATATGCTGTATACTTGTTAAAATAGAGACAACCTCTGACAGGGTTTATGAATTAGTCATTAAAGCAACGACATAAACCCACACAAAAATGTAAAATGTTTAATTTATTATTATTATTATTATTATTATTATTATTATTATTATTATTATTATTATTGTATTACTTTGAATACTTCTAATGAATCTATAGTGACCACTGTGTGTGTTGATGATGTATAAAGTACTCGGATCACTTATTAAAGCTTTACTTATTCATGAAGATTAATAAAGATAAAGATCTCTCCTACAAGAGAGACCAGAGGACAAAGTGCATGCATTTTGAGAGTCAATCACACTAAGCAGTCATCATAGTACTGATGATATATATATATATATATATATATATATATATATATATATATATATATATATATATATATATATATATATATATATATATATGGACACAGCTTGGTGAGTTTAATTTAGTTTTTGGCAAGATTGTATGAAATGTCATATAAAGTAAAATACTTTTACAAAAAAAGCATATGTGAGTTATCAAATTTGAAAGCATTTCCCATTGTATAAATTATATGGAATAATCACATAGTTTTTGGATACTTCATGTGATGCAGTTGTGGTTTTTTGTTTTTGTGGCAGTCTGTCAAAACTTAAAACTCAATTCCTTCTGAATCCATTTGTACAGTCAATTGCACAAGTCTTTAAACAATGTTGTGTTTGTATTTGGAAATGTGCAACTCACAGATGCTGAATGTTTGTATCTCTGTTGCACAGGAAAGAAGAAATACCTTTTCCTGCCTTTTTACATATGACAGTAAAAATGCTGTCTATACTTTCAACCCAAAATATTTAATTTCTGTTATTTGTGTTTGATTAGTTTGCTGCTTGTGTCTCTTTTATTTCTTAGATGGAGAGGTCCATAGTCTGTGCTGCTAACCACAAGAACTGCCATGAAGGTGGAAGGGAAGCCGGAATGGATCTATGCCACAAGGTGTGTGAGAGATCCACACAGGTGAAAGGATGGCAGCTGAAGGAATGCCACCCTTGCAGGCATGTTCCGCCTCCTTGGTACAGGTGGAGCATCTCATAGAAATGACAGAGTGAGGTGATCACCTGAGCGTGAGGGCTCGGTTGATAATCTGTAACACACTAATCAGTGCTTTGGCCAATAGCACCACTGAAGGACGAAACAAACCTTATGGAAGTAAACAAAGTTTGTTCTGGACATCAGAACATGACAATGGAGACACCAAGGATTTATGATACTGCTATTGAAATGGGTAAGCAAATGTTGGTAAACTACACCAATAACTGACATCGGACTGTTGGGTATGTTAACATTTGCCAACTTCAACTCACTCATCAATGCTGACTCCAGTTAAATTCCCTTTGGCAGATTTGGACATTTGACTTTTATGGATTTTGATGATGAGTTTCATGACACTAACCAAGGTTGTCGTCACTTAGGTCCTTTCCCAGTTTCGCAAATGAAAGCAGTTGGTTTTATAGTGGCACAGGTTAATCTATATGACTGAATGTCAAGTGTTGCTGTTTCTTCTATACAAAAGGTACTTTGTGTTCACACACAATACGGAAGTTATTTTCAACACACAAGCGATGAATTGCTCATCTAAGAAAACGTCTAATGAAAATAGACCAATGTTAGACAACAGAGGTGGTTCCTTTACTTAGAGTAAATGCTTTGGTTCAGGTTGTTCACAGGGAATATGTCATGTCTTTAACCTTCATAAATGTAACCTTGCTCGATTGTTGTATCCCTCAGATAAGATATGTAGAGATTGCTCCACGCCCACAAGTTATTGGGATGTTTTATATACTTTCTGTTACATTTATTAATTAATAAGTTTAGTGAATTTATATTTATTGGTTAGAGTTTGAGTCAGTTTTTTTTTTATGTTTTTTTTTTACTTGATTTGTGATATTCATTAGTGGTGCAACAGATCATAAACATCACGGTTTGGATCGTTTCATGTATCAGAGTAGCGGATTGGATCACAGATCAGATCAGCACAAAAGAAAAAGGGAGCAAATATAACATTTATAGATCCCTGATCACGTTTTTTTTTTTTGCGCTGATACTAGTTGCCGATCATTGATAATCCATATTGGCAGATACAGATCTCTTTGTTGTTTGATTATAGCAGCTGGCTTACAAGGCTCCAGACAATTCTTTTTTTCTTTTTTTTGCCACCGTCCCAAACATAATTTCAACCGCTCTGAGGTCAGAAAACCTTAAAAAATTCTAAATCTTTTTCTTTTTTAAAAACTATGACTCTCTTAAGGTAGCCAAATGCCTCGTCATCTAATTAGTGACGTGCATGAATGGATGAACGAGATTCCCACTGTCCCTACCTACTATCTAGCGAGATTTTTAAAAACTTTTTCTTCATAAAAACACACAATTCCCGAACGAAACCTGCGTTTGTTGGCCATTGGTGGTGCTTCCACGGTTACCAGCTTGCCTGTTGGTTTAAACAACACTGATTAGTTGTTGACAATGAAACCCTATCAGAGATCGGTGACTAGAAAAGCATATATTCTAACGTCCTGATCGCATTCCTAACTAAATATTGGTGGATAAAGATCGCAAGTAAAACTTAATTTCACACTGTGATGGTTAACGATAAACTGTGTAATTAATCCGCGGTTCACATGCGTGCCACACCGTGAGGGGGGATCCATCCGGATCACAAATTTCGTTACACCTCTAGTATCCATTTTATATATTGAGTCACCAGAAATTGATTTTCTTAAATCATAGAGAACGACCAGAGTGTTCAAGGTGAATGTGTTACAAATTGTATTAAAGCTGTAAGATCAACACCAACATTTAAATACTTTAAAGTCATTGCATGCATTCTTAATGTGTTCTGAGCTCCTGTAATGAAGCTATCTAGTTTCCAAAGATACGTTTTAATCATGATGTTATCATTGCAACTAAACCATTTGTATCTAGTTAAATATGTATGATGCAGATGTCTTATGTGTATGTGTTTGTTTGTTTTTTTACCTTAGAAATCAGTACAGTGCCCCCTTTACATTGATTTGAAATTATATTATTAATGCTTGTATGACTTAATTATTCATTGAGTGAATTTTGGGTTATCTTCCCTTTGTCATTTAAGAGGTTTAAAGAGGAATGTAGGATTATTGCATTGTCATGTTTTGGTACTTAACGAGACCTAAGAGTCCTCTACATTTGGCATGCTTTATGTAAAGAAGCTCGCTTAACCTTCAGGGTGTCTGAAGGTTAAGAGAAGGCAAACCAGTAGCCAAAAAAAGGTTGGCATTGTAAGTTTCCACAAACCCTGTTATATATATATGCTGAATAAGGATGTTTCTGAACCAAAAATATCTTTCATAAATATGTGTCATATCAGCCTTGTTTCATGGTTGTAAAAAACATATGCAGAAATGCACAATGCCACATGGTTAACAATGTTATCGGTTAGGTTTAGGCAACAAAAAAAATCGGGTAAGGTAAGAAAAAAGATCATGATTTGTAATGAAATAATGTTGCAGCGTAATGTAACGTAACAATGTAACCTAACATCGTAACCTATGAACGTAACCTAACACCCTATCAACTGCACATGCTCTGACTGGATGCGAACACGTATTCGGGGTTTGCAGAAGCGTACAATGCCAACATTTTTTCTTGGCAAATGAATAAGATGGGGGGATAAGATGAGGACCTTGATGGTGTTCCTGAGTAAATAGTCTGGACAACGTGTTTTGCTTCCTCCCTGGTGGCATAATTATACATGATTCTATATGACTTGGGGCATGCTGTATAAAGCTTAAGTAATGTCATTTTACAGTATTGTTTGGTATGGCTGTGTCCTTGTATGTGTGCTGTATCCAAATCTCTGTGATGAGTTTTGTGTTATTAAAGACATACTTATTCAAGTAAGGACAACTGAGGCTCATCGAGTTATTCTTTTATCCATCTTAGTAAAGATTGACCTGAAGTAAATGTTTTCCACATCTGTCATTAAAATGTCATCACAGGTGCAAGGTCAGAGATATGTCAACAGAAATGGTGTTCACAGCACTAACAGTGAAAACTACAGTGAAAGAGTTGACGGAGCAAACAGTGTTTTTTAAACATGCTATGCTACGAATTATTGTTTATACATAATATACTATAACTTTTTCAGGATTTTTTTCGAATGGATATTCAATGACATCTTTATAATATACTATAACTTTTTCAATTATTTTTTCGAAATGCTATTCTATGAATTCTTATTACTTTTGTTTGACATGCTATTCTATCACTTTTTTGTGTTTTTTATCGACGTACTAAACTGCCTTTTTTATGACTTTTTTAAACATACTATTCTGTGAGTTTTTTCAACCTTTTTTCGACATACTATACTATGACTTTTTTTCAACTTTTTTCGACATACTATACTATCACTTATTCCGACACACTATACAATGACTTATTGCGACATACTATACTATGACTTTATTCACTTATTCCGACACACTATACAATGACTTATTGCGACATACAATACTGTGACTTTATTCACTTTTTTTCGACATACTATACTATGATTTATTCCGACATACTATACTATGATTTATTCCGACATACTATACTATGACTTTTTTTCATCTTTTATCAACATACTATATGATGATTTATTCCGACATACTATACTATGATTTATTCCGACATACTATACTATGACTTTTTTTCATCTTTTATCAACATACTATATGATGATTTATTCCGACATACTATACTATGATTTATTCCGGCATACTATACTATGACTTTTTTTCAACTTTTTTCGACATATTATACTATGACTTTTTTTCAACTTTTTTCCGACATACTATACTATGACTTATTCCGACACACTATACAATGACTTATTCTGACAAAATATACTTTGACATATTGCGACATACTGTACTATGATTTATTCCGACATACTATACTATGACTTATTCCGACATATTATATTGACTTAATGCGACATACAATACTATGACTTTTTTCAACTTTTATCGACGTACTCTGACTTTATTCACTTTTTTTCGACATACTATACTATGACTTATTGCGACATACTGAACTATGACTTTTTTCAACCTTTTTTCGACATACTATACTATGACTTATGAATTATGATCTATGACTTATTCTGACAAAATATACTGACTTTTTCAACTTTTTTCGACTTACAATACTATGACTTTATTCACTTTTTTTCGACATACTATACTATGATTTATTCTGACATACTATACTATGACTTATTCCGACATATTATATTGACTTATTCCAACATACTATAGTATGACTTACTCTGACAATATATACTGACTTTTTTCTAATTTTTTCGACATACTATACTATGAATTTATTCACTTTTTTCGGCATACTCTACTATGATTTATTCCGACATACTATACTATGACTTTTTTTCAACTTTTTCGACATACTATACTATGACTTATTGCGACATACTATACTATGACTTTTTTCAAACTTTTTTCGACATACTATACTATGACTTATTCTCACAAAATATACTATGACTTATTACGACATACTATTCTATGCCATTTTTAACCTTTTTTCGACATACTCTACTATGACTTTATTCACTTTTTTCGACATACTATACTATGACTTTTTTTCAACTTTTTTCGACATACTATACTATAACTTATTACGACATACTATACTATGACTTATTGCGACATACTATATTATGACTTTTTTTCAACTTTTTCGACATACTATACTATGACTTTTTTCAACAAACTATACTATAACTTATTCTGACAAAATATACTATGACTTATTAAGACATACTATTCTATGCCCTTTTTTAACCTTTTTTCGACATACTATACTCTGACTTTTTTTCAACTTTTTCGACAGACTATACTATGACTTATTGCGACATACTATACTATGACTTTTTTCAACCTTTTTTCGACATACTATATCATGACTTATTCCAACATACTATACTATGACTTACTCTTACAAAATACACTGACTTTTTTCAACTTTTTTCGACATACAATACTATGATTTTATTCACTTTTTTTCGACATACTATACTATGATTTATTCCGACATACTATACTATGATTTATTCCGACATACTATACTATGACTTATTCCGACATATTATATTGACTTAATGCGACATACAATACTATGACTTTTTTCAACTTTTATCGACGTACTCTATGACTTTATTCACTTTTTTTCGACATACTATACTATGACTTATTCAAACATACATACTGAACTATATACTTTTTATTCAACTATACTTTTTATTCCGACATACTATACTATGACTTATGAATTATGATCTATGACTTATTCTGACAAAATATACTGACTTTTTTCAACTTTTTTCGACATACAATACTATGACTTTATTCACTTTTTTTCGACATACTATACTATGATTTATTCAATACTTTTATGACTTATTCCGACATACTATACTATGATTTATTCCGACATACTATACTATGATTTATTCCGACATACTATACTATGATTTATTCAACCTTTTTCAACATACTATACTAAGACTTTTTTTCAACTTTTTCGACATACTATACTATGACTTTTTTTCAACTTTTTTCGACATACTATACTATGACTTTTTTTCAACTTTTTCGACATACTATACGATGACTTATTCCAACATACTATACTATGACTTATTCCAAAATACTATATTATGACTTTATTCAACCTTTTTTCAACATAGTATACTAAGACTTTTTTTCAACTTTTTTCGACATACTATACTATGACTTTTTTTCATTTTTTTCGACATACTATACTATGACTTTTCCAACATACTATACTATGACTTATTCTGAAAAAATACTATATTATGACTTTATTCAACCTTTTTCAACATACAATACTAAGACTTTTTTTAAATTTTTTCGACATACTATACTATGACTTATTGCGACGTACTATACTATGATTTATTCCGGCATACTATACTATGACTTATTCCAACATACTATACTATGATTTATTCCGACATACTATACTATGATTTATTCACTTTTTTCGACATACTATACTATGACTTTTTTTCAACTTTTTTCCGACATACTATACTATGACTTATTCAAACATACTATACTATGATTTATTCCGACATACTATACTATGATTTATTCCGGCATACTATACTATGATTTATTCCGACATACTATACGATGACTTATTCCAACATACTATACTATGACTTTTTTTCAACTTTTTTCGACATACTATACTATGACTTTTTTTCAACTTTTTTCGACATACTATACTATGACTTTTTTTCAACTTTTTCGACATACTATACTATGACTTTTTTTCAACTTTTTTCGACATACTATACGATGACTTATTCCAACATACTATACTATGACTTATTCCGAAATACTATATTATGACTTTATTCAACCTTTTTTCAACATAGTATACTAAGACTTTTTTAAACTTTTTCGACATACTATACTAGGACTTATTGCGACATACTATACTATGATTTATTCCGGCATACTATACTATGACTTATTCCAACATACTATACTATGATTTATTCCGACATACTATACTATGATTTATTCACTTTTTTCGACATACTATACTATGACTTTTTTTCAACTTTTTTCCGACATACTATACTATGACTTATTCAAACATACTATACTATGATTTATTCCGACATACTATACTATGATTTATTCCGGCATACTATACTATGATTTATTCCGACATACTATACTATGATTTATTCCGGCATACTATACTATGACTTTTTTTCAACTTTTTTCGACATACTATACTATGACTTTTTTCAACTTTTTTACATACTATACTATTTTTTTTCAACTTTATTCTGACATACTATACTATGACTTTATTCAACTTTTTTTCACATACTATACTATGACTTATTCCAACATACTATACTATGACTTATTCCGACATACTATACTATGATTTATTCCGGCATACTATACTATGACTTATTCCAACATACTATACTATGATTTATTCCGACATACTATACTATGATTTATTCACTTTTTTCGACATACTATACTATGACTTTTTTCAACTTTTTTCGACATACTATACTATGACTTATTCAAACATACTATACTATGATTTATTCCGACATACTATACTATGATTTATTCCGGCATACTATACTATGATTTATTCCGACATACTATACTATGATTTATTCCGGCATACTATACTATGACTTTTTTCAACTTTTTTCGACATACTATACTATGACTTTTTTTCAACTTTTTTTCGACATACTATACTATGACTTTTTTTCAACTTTTTCGACATACTATACTATGACTTTTTTTCAACTTTTTATTCGACATACTATACGATGACTTATTCCAACATACTATACTATGACTTATTCCGAAATACTATATTATGACTTTATTCAACCTTTTTTCAACATAGTATACTAAGACTTTTTTAAACTTTTTCGACATACTATACTATGACTTTTTTCAACTTTTTCGACATACTATACTATGACTTTTTTCAACTTTTTTCGACATACTATACTATGACTTATTCCAACATACTATACTATGACTTATTCCGAAATACTATATTATGACTTTATTCAACCTTTTTTCAACATAGTATACTAAGACTTTTTTTAAACTTTTTCGACATACTATACTATGACTTTTTCAACTTTTTTCGACATACTATACTATGATTTTTTCAACTTTTTTCGACATACTATACTATGACTTATTCCAACATACTATACTATGATTTATTCCGACATACTATACTATGACTTTATTCACTATTTTCATTATATACTATGACTTTTTTTCAACTTTTTTCGACATACTATACTATGACTTTTTTCAACTTTTTTCGACATACTATACTATGACTTATTCCAACATACTATACTATGACTTATTCCGAAATACTATATTATGACTTTATTCAACCTTTTTTCAACATAGTATACTGACTTTTTTTAAACTTTTTCGACATACTATACTATGACTTATTCGACATACTATACTATGATTTATTCCGACATACTATACTATGACTTATTCCAACATACTATACTATGATTTATTCCGACATACTATACTATGATTTATTCACTTTTTTCGACATACTATACTATGACTTTTTTTCAACTTTTTTCCGACATACTATACTATGACTTTTTTACAACTTTTTTCACATACTATACTATGACTTTTTTTCAACTTTTTCGACATACTATACTATGACTTTTTTTCAACTTTTTCGACATACTATACTATGACTTTTTTCAACTTTTTTCGACATACTATACTATGACTTATTCCAACATACTATACTATGACTTTATTCCGAATACTATACTATGACTTTATTCAACCTTTTTTCACATACTATACTATGACTTTTTTTCAACTTTTTCGACATACTATACTATGACTTATTCGACATACTATACTATGACTTTTTCAACTTTTTTCGACATACTATACTATGACTTACTCTGAAAATACTATACTATGACTTTTTCAAATTTATTCGACATACTATACTATGACTTTATTCAACTTTTTTTCACATACTATACTATGACTTATTCGACATACTATACTATGACTTATTCCGACATACTATACTATGATTTATTCCGGCATACTATACTATGACTTATTCCAACATACTATACTATGATTTATTCCGACATACTATACTATGATTTATTCACTTTTTTCGACATACTATACTATGACTTTTTTTCAACTTTTTTCCGACATACTATACTATGACTTATTCAAACATACTATACTATGATTTATTCCGACATACTATACTATGATTTATTCCGGCATACTATACTATGATTTATTCCGACATACTATACTATGATTTATTCCGGCATACTATACTATGACTTTTTTTCAACTTTTTTCG
The DNA here is from genome assembly GCF_027596085.1 of Anoplopoma fimbria. NCBI lineage: Eukaryota > Metazoa > Chordata > Actinopteri > Perciformes > Anoplopomatidae > Anoplopoma > Anoplopoma fimbria. The sequence continues at coordinate 10,625,554 of NC_072471.1, read as the reverse complement.
ACATACTATACTATGACTTTTTTTCAACTTTTTTCGACATACTATACTATGACTTTTTTTCAACTTTTTCGACATACTATACTATGACTTTTTTTCAACTTTTTTTCGACATACTATACGATGACTTATTCCAACATACTATACTATGACTTATTCCGAAATACTATATTATGACTTTATTCAACCTTTTTTCAACATAGTATACTAAGACTTTTTTTAAACTTTTTCGACATACTATACTATGACTTTTTTTCAACTTTTTTCGACATACTATACTATGACTTTTTTCAACTTTTTCGACATACTATACGATGACTTATTCCAACATACTATACTATGACTTATTCCGAAATACTATATTATGACTTTATTCAACCTTTTTTCAACATAGTATACTAAGACTTTTTTTAAACTTTTTCGACATACTATACTATGACTTTTTTCATACTTTTTTTATTCCAACATACTATACTATGACTTTTTTCATTCCGACATACTATACTATGACTTATTCCAACATACTATACTATGACTTATTCAACTTTTTTCACATACTATACTATGACTTTATTCAACTTTTTTCAACATACTATACTATGACTTTTTTTCAACTTTTTCGACATACTATACTATGACTTATTCCAACATACTATACTATGACTTATTCCGAAATACTATATTATGACTTTATTCAACCTTTTTCAACATAGTATACTAAGACTTTTTTTTTTCAAACTTTTTCGACATACTATACTATGACTTATTTTCAACTTTTTTCGACATACTATACTATGACTTTTAATCAACTTTTTTCCGACATACTATACTATGACTTATTCCAACATACTATACTATGACTTATTCCGACATACTATACTATGACTTTATTCAACTTTTTTCACATACTATACTATGACTTTTTTTCAACTTTTTTTTTCGACATACTATACTATGACTTTTTTTCAACTTTTTCGACATACTATACGATGACTTATTCCAACATACTATACTATGACTTATTCCGAAATACTATATTATGACTTTATTCAACCTTTTTTCAACATAGTATACTAAGACTTTTTTAAACTTTTTCGACATACTATACTATGACTTATTGCGACATACTATACTATGATTTATTCCGGCATACTATACTATGACTTATTCCAACATACTATACTATGATTTATTCCGACATACTATACTATGATTTATTCACTTTTTTCGACATACTATACTATGACTTTTTTTCAACTTTTTTCCGACATACTATACTATGACTTATTCAAACATACTATACTATGATTTATTCCGACATACTATACTATGATTTATTCCGGCATACTATACTATGATTTATTCCGACATACTATACTATGATTTATTCCGGCATACTATACTATGACTTTTTTTCAACTTTTTTCGACATACTATACTATGACTTTTTTTCAACTTTTTTCGACATACTATACTATGACTTTTTTTCAACTTTTTCGACATACTATACTATGACTTTTTTTCAACTTTTTTCGACATACTATACGATGACTTATTCCAACATACTATACTATGACTTATTCCGAAATACTATATTATGACTTTATTCAACCTTTTTTCAACATAGTATACTAAGACTTTTTTTAAACTTTTTCGACATACTATACTATGACTTTTTTTCAACTTTTTTCGACATACTATACTATGACTTTTTTTCAACTTTTTCGACATACTATACGATGACTTATTCCAACATACTATACTATGACTTATTCCGAAATACTATATTATGACTTTATTCAACCTTTTTTCAACATAGTATACTAAGACTTTTTTTAAACTTTTTCGACATACTATACTATGACTTATTTTACTATACTTGACTTTTTCCGACATACTATACTATGACTTATTCCAACATACTATACTATGACTTATTCCGAAATACTATATTATGACTTTATTCAACCTTTTTTCAACATACTATACTATGACTTTTTTCAACTTTTTTCGACATACTATACTATGACTTATTCCGACATACTATACTATGATTTATTCCGACATACTATACTATGACTTATTCCAACATACTATACTATGATTTATTCCGACATACTATACTATGATTTATTCACTTTTTTCGACATACTATACTATGACTTTTTTTCAACTTTTTTCCGATCCGACATACTATACTATGACTTATTCAAACATACTATACTATGATTTATTCCGACATACTATACTATGATTTATTCCGGCATACTATACTATGATTTATTCCGACATACTATACTATGATTTATTCCGGCATACTATACTATGACTTTTTTCAACTTTTTTCGACATACTATACTATGACTTTTTTTCAACTTTTTTCGACATACTATACTATGACTTTTTTTCAACTTTTTTCGACATACTATACTATGACTTTTTTTCAACTTTTTTCGACATACTATACGATGACTTATTCCAACATACTATACTATGACTTATTCCGAAATACTATATTATGACTTTATTCAACCTTTTTTCAACATAGTATACTAAGACTTTTTTAAACTTTTTCGACATACTATACTATGACTTATTGCGACATACTATACTATGATTTATTCCGGCATACTATACTATGACTTATTCCAACATACTATACTATGATTTATTCCGACATACTATACTATGATTTATTCACTTTTTTCGACATACTATACTATGACTTTTTTTCAACTTTTTTCCGACATACTATACTATGACTTATTCAAACATACTATACTATGATTTATTCCGACATACTATACTATGATTTATTCCGGCATACTATACTATGATTTATTCCGACATACTATACTATGATTTATTCCGGCATACTATACTATGACTTTTTTTCAACTTTTTTCGACATACTATACTATGACTTTTTTTCAACTTTTTTCGACATACTATACTATGACTTTTTTTCAACTTTTTTCGACATACTATACTATGACTTTTTTTCAACTTTTTCGACATACTATACGATGACTTATTCCAACATACTATACTATGACTTATTCCGAAATACTATATTATGACTTTATTCAACCTTTTTTCAACATAGTATACTAAGACTTTTTTTTAAACTTTTTCGACATACTATACTATGACTTTTTTTCAACTTTTTTCGACATACTATACTATGACTTTTTTTCAACTTTTTTCGACATACTATACGATGACTTATTCCAACATACTATACTATGACTTATTCCGAAATACTATATTATGACTTTATTCAACCTTTTTTCAACATAGTATACTAAGACTTTTTTTCAACTTTTTTCTACATACTATACTATGACTTTTTTCAACTTTTTTTCGACATACTATACTATGACTTATTCCAACATACTATACTATGACTTATTCCGAAATACTATATTATGACTTTATTCAACCTTTTTTCAACATAGTATACTAAGACTTTTTTTAAACTTTTTCGACATACTATACTATGACTTATTGCGACATACTATACTATGATTTATTCCGGCATACTATACTATGACTTATTCCAACATACTATACTATGATTTATTCCGACATACTATACTATGATTTATTCACTTTTTTCACATACTATACTATGACTTTTTTTCAACTTTTTTCCGACATACTATACTATGACTTATTCAAACATACTATACTATGATTTATTCCGACATACTATACTATGATTTATTCCGACATACTATACTATGATTTATTCATACTATTTTATTTATTCCGACATACTATACTATGACTTTTTTCAACTTTTTTCGACATACTATACTATGACTTTTTTTCAACTTTTTTCGACATACTATACTATGACTTTTTTTCAACTTTTTCGACATACTATACTATGACTTTTTTACTATACTATTTTATTCGACATACTATACTATGACTTTATTCAACATTTTTACTATGACATATTCCGATACTATATTATGACTTTTTTCAACTTTTTTCAACATACTATACTATGACTTTTTTTCAACTTTTTCGACATACTATACTATGACTTTTTTTTACTATGACTTTTTCAACAACTTTTTTATTCGACATACTATACGATGACTTATTCCAACATACTATACTATGACTTATTCCGAAATACTATATTATGACTTTATTCAACCTTTTTTCAACATAGTATACTAAGACTTTTTTTAAACTTTTTCGACATACTATACTATGACTTATTGCGACATACTATACTATGATTTATTCCGGCATACTATACTATGACTTATTCCAACATACTATACTATGATTTATTCCGACATACTATACTATGATTTATTCACTTTTTTCGACATACTATACTATGACTTTTTTTCAACTTTTTTCCGACATACTATACTATGACTTATTCAAACATACTATACTATGATTTATTCCGACATACTATACTATGATTTATTCCGGCATACTATACTATGATTTATTCCGACATACAACTATACTTTGATTTATTCAACCTTTTTCATACTATACTATGACTTTTTTTCAACTTTTTTCGACATACTATACTATGACTTTTTTTCAACTTTTTTCGACATACTATACTATGACTTTTTTCAACTATTTTATTCCGACATACTATACTATGACTTTTTACTATACTATGATTTATTCAACATACTATACTATGACTTATTCCAACATACTATACTTTTTATTCCGACATACTATACTATGACTTTATTCAACTTTTTTCAACATACTATACTATGACTTTTTTTCAACTTTTTTCGACATACTATACTATGACTTATTCCAACATACTATACTATGACTTATTCCGAAATACTATATTATGACTTTATTCAACCTTTTTTTCAACATAGTATACTAAGACTTTTTTCAACTTTTTCGACATACTATACTATGACTTATTTTTTCGACATACTATACTATGACTTTTTCAACCTTTTTTTCGACATACTATACTATGACTTATTCTGAAAAACTATATATGACTTTTTTCAAATTTATTCGACATACAATACTATGACTTTATTCACTTTTTTTCGACATACTATACTATGACTTATTGCGACATACTATACTATGATTTATTCCGACATACTATACTATGACATTATTATGACTTATTCAACATACTATACTATGATTTATTCCGACATACTATACTATGATTTATTCACTTTTTTCGACATACTATACTATGACTTTTTTTCAACTTTTTTCCGACATACTATACTATGACTTATTCAAACATACTATACTATGATTTATTCCGACATATTATACTATGATTTATTCCGGCATACTATACTATGATTTATTCCGACATACTATACTATGATTTATTCCGGCATACTATACTATGACTTTTTTTCAACTTTTTTCGACATACTATACTATGACTTTTTTTCAACTTTTTCGACATACTATACTATGACTTTTTTTCAACTTTTTTCGACATACTATACTATGACTTTTTTTCAACTTTTTTCGACATACTATACGATGACTTATTCCAACATACTATACTATGACTTATTCCGAAATACTATATTATGACTTTATTCAACCTTTTTCAACATAGTATACTAAGACTTTTTTAAACTTTTTCGACATACTATACTATGACTTATTGCAACATACTATACTATGACTTATTCCGACATACTATACTATGACTTATTCCAACATACTATACTATGATTTATTCCGACATACTATACTATGATTTATTCACTTTTTTCGACATACTATACTATGACTTTTTTTCAACTTTTTTCCGACATACTATACTATGACTTATTCAAACATACTATACTTGATTTATTCAACATACTATACTATGATTTATTCCGACATACTATACTATGATTTATTCCGACATACTATACTATGATTTATTCCGACATACTATACTATGACTTTTTTTCAACTTTTTTCGACATACTATACTATGACTTTTTTTCAACTTTTTCGACATACTATACTATGACTTTTTTTCAACTTTTTCGACATACTATACTATGACTTTTTTCAACTTTTTCGACATACTATACGATGACTTATTCCAACATACTATACTATGACTTATTCCGAAATACTATATTATGACTTTATTCAACCTTTTTTCAACATAGTATACTAAGACTTTTTTTAAACTTTTTCGACATACTATACTATGACTTTTTTTCAACTTTTTCGACATACTATACTATGACTTTTTTTCAACTTTTTTCGACATACTATACGATGACTTATTCCAACATACTATACTATGACTTATTCCGAAATACTATATTATGACTTTATTCAACCTTTTTTCAACATAGTATACTAAGACTTTTTTTCAACTTTTTCGACATACTCTACTATGACTTTTTACAACTTTTTTTCCACATACTATACTATGACTTATTCCAACATACTATACTATGACTTATTCCAACCTTTTTTCATACTATATTATGACTTTATTCAACCTTTTTTCAACATAGTATACTAAGACTTTTTTAAACTTTTTCGACATACTATACTATGACTTATTTTTCATACTATACTATGATTTATTCCGGCATACTATACTATGACTTATTCCAACATACTATACTATGATTTATTCCGACATACTATACTATGATTTATTCACTTTTTTCGACATACTATACTATGACTTTTTTTCAACTTTTTTCCGACATACTATACTATGACTTATTCAAACATACTATACTATGATTTATTCCGACATACTATACTATGATTTATTCCGGCATACTATACTATGATTTATTCCGACATACTATACTATGATTTATTCCGGCATACTATACTATGACTTTTTTTCAACTTTTTTCGACAAACTATACTATGACTTTTTTTCAACTTTTTTCGACATACTATACTATGACTTTTTTTCAACTTTTTCACATACTATACTATGACTTTTTTTTCAACATACTATACTATGACTTATTCCAACATACTATACTATGACTTTTCAACCTTTTTTCAACATACTATACTTATGACTTTATTCAACTTTTTTCATACTATACTATGACTTTTTTTCAACTTTTTCGACATACTATACTATGACTTTTTTTCAACTTTTTCGACATACTATACGATGACTTATTCCAACATACTATACTATGACTTATTCCGAAATACTATATTATGACTTTATTCAACCTTTTTTCAACATAGTATACTAAGACTTTTTTTAAACTTTTTCGACATACTATACTATGACTTATTGCGACATACTATACTATGATTTATTCCGGCATACTATACTATGACTTATTCCAACATACTATACTATGATTTATTCCGACATACTATACTATGATTTATTCACTTTTTTCGACATACTATACTATGACTTTTTTTCAACTTTTTTCCGACATACTATACTATGACTTATTCAAACATACTATACTATGATTTATTCCGACATACTATACTATGATTTATTCCGGCATACTATACTATGATTTATTCCGACATACTATACTATGATTTATTCCGGCATACTATACTATGACTTTTTTTCAACTTTTTTTCGACATACTATACTATGACTTTTTTTCAACTTTTTCGACATACTATACTATGACTTTTTTTCAACTTTTTCGACATACTATACTATGACTTTTTTTCAACTTTTTTCGACATACTATACGATGACTTATTCCAACATACTATACTATGACTTATTCCGAAATACTATATTATGACTTTATTCAACCTTTTTTCAACATAGTATACTAAGACTTTTTTTAAACTTTTTCGACATACTATACTATGACTTTTTTTCAACTTTTTTCGACATACTATACTATGACTTTTTTTCAACTTTTTCGACATACTATACGATGACTTATTCCAACATACTATACTATGACTTATTCCGAAATACTATATTATGACTTTATTCAACCTTTTTTCAACATAGTATACTAAGACTTTTTTTCAACTTTTTCGACATTATACTATGACTTTTTCGACATACTATACTATGACTTTTTTCAACTTTTTTCGACATACTATACTATGACTTATTCCAACATACTATACTATGACTTATTCCGAAATACTATATTATGACTTTATTCAACCTTTTTTCAACATAGTATACTAAGACTTTTTTTAAACTTTTTCGACATACTATACTATGACTTATTGCGACATACTATACTATGATTTATTCCGGCATACTATACTATGACTTATTCCAACATACTATACTATGATTTATTCCGACATACTATACTATGATTTATTCACTTTTTTCGACATACTATACTATGACTTTTTTTCAACTTTTTTCCGACATACTATACTATGACTTATTCAAACATACTATACTATGATTTATTCCGACATACTATACTATGATTTATTCCGGCATACTATACTATGATTTATTCCGACTATATACTATGATTTATTCCGACATACTATACTATGACTTTTTTTCGATTATACTATGACTTTTTTTCAACTTTTTTCGACATACTATACTATGACTTTTTTTCAACTTTTTTCGACATACTATACTATGACTTTTTTTCAACTTTTTTCGACATACTATACGATGACTTATTCCAACATACTATACTATGACTTATTCCGAAATACTATATTATGACTTTATTCAACCTTTTTTCAACATAGTATACTAAGACTTTTTTTAAACTTTTTCGACATACTATACTATGACTTTTTTTCAACTTTTTTCGACATACTATACTATGACTTTTTTTCAACTTTTTTCGACATACTATACTATGACTTATTCCGGCATACTATACTATGACTTATTCCGAAATACTATATTATGACTTTATTCAACCTTTTTTCAACATAGTATACTAAGACTTTTTTAAACTTTTTCGACATACTATACTATGACTTATTGCGACATACTATACTATGATTTATTCCGGCATACTATACTATGACTTATTCCAACATACTATACTATGATTTATTCCGACATACTATACTATGATTTATTCACTTTTTTCGACATACTATACTATGACTTTTTTTCAACTTTTTCCGACATACTATACTATGACTTATTCAAACATACTATACTATGATTTATTCCGACATACTATACTATGATTTATTCCGGCATACTATACTATGATTTATTCCGACATACTATACTATGATTTATTCCGGCATACTATACTATGACTTTTTTTCAACTTTTTTCGACATACTATACTATGACTTTTTTTCAACTTTTTTCGACATACTATACTATGACTTTTTTTCAACTTTTTCGACATACTATACTATGACTTTTTTTTTTCAACTTTTTTCGACATACTATACGATGACTTATTCCAACATACTATACTATGACTTATTCCGAAATACTATATTATGACTTTATTCAACCTTTTTTCAACATAGTATACTAAGACTTTTTTTAAACTTTTTCGACATACTATACTATGACTTATTGCGACATACTATACTATGATTTATTCCGGCATACTATACTATGACTTATTCCAACATACTATACTATGATTTATTCCGACATACTATACTATGATTTATTCACTTTTTTCGACATACTATACTATGACTTTTTTTCAACTTTTTTCCGACATACTATACTATGACTTATTCAAACATACTATACTATGACTTATTCCGACATACTATATTATGATTTATTCCGACATACTATACTATGATTTATTCTTTTACTTGACAACTTTTTTTCGACATACTATACTATGACTTTTTTTCAACTTTTTTCGACATACTATACTATGACTTTTTTTTCAACTTTTTCGACATACTATACTATGACTTTTTTTCAACTTTTTTCGACATACTATACGATGACTTATTCCAACATACTATACTATGACTTGTTCCGAAATACTATATTATGACTTTATTCAACCTTTTTTCAACATAGTATACTAAGACTTTTAAACTTTTTCGACATACTATACTATGACTTATTCGAACATACTATACTATGATTTATTCCGGCATACTATACTATGACTTATTCCAACATACTATACTATGATTTATTCCGACATACTATACTATGATTTATTCACTTTTTTCGACATACTATACTATGACTTTTTTTTTTCAATACTATACTTTTCAAACGACATACTATACTATGACTTATTCAAACATACTATACTATGATTTATTCCGACATACTATACTATGATTTATTCCGACATACTATACTATGACTTATTCCAACATACTATACTATGACTTATTCCGAAATACTATACTATGACTTTTTTCAACTTTTTTCAACATACTATACTATGACTTTTTTTCAACTTTTTTCGACATACTATACTATGACTTTTTTTCAACTTTTTCGACATACTATACTATGACTTTTTTTCAACTTTTTTCGACATACTATACGATGACTTATTCCAACATACTATACTATGACTTATTCCGAAATACTATATTATGACTTTATTCAACCTTTTTTCAACATAGTATACTAAGACTTTTTTAAACTTTTTCGACATACTATACTATGACTTATTGCGACATACTATACTATGATTTATTCCGGCATACTATACTATGACTTATTCCAACATACTATACTATGATTTATTCCGACATACTATACTATGATTTATTCACTTTTTTCGACATACTATACTATGACTTTTTTTCAACTTTTTTCCGACATACTATACTATGACTTATTCAAACATACTATACTATGACTTATTCCGACATACTATATTATGATTTATTCCGACATACTATACTATGACTTTATTCAATACTATACTATGACTTTTTTTCAACTTTTTTCGACATACTATACTATGACTTTTTTTCAACTTTTTTCGACATACTATACTATGACTTTTTTTCAACTTTTTCGACATACTATACGATGACTTATTCCAACATACTATACGATGACTTATTCCAACATACTATACTATGACTTATTCCGAAATACTATATTATGACTTTATTCAACCTTTTTTCAACATAGTATACTAAGACTTTTTTTAAACTTTTTCGACATACTATACTATGACTTATTGCGACATACTATACTATGATTTATTCCGGCATACTATACTATGACTTATTCCAACATACTATACTATGATTTATTCCGACATACTATACTATGATTTATTCACATTTTTTCGACATACTATACTATGACTTTTTTTCAACTTTTTTCCGACATACTATACTATGACTTATTCAAACATACTATACTATGATTTATTCCGACATACTATACTATGATTTATTCCGGCATACTATACTATGATTTATTCCGACATACTATACTATGATTTATTCCGGCATACTATACTATGACTTTTTTTCAACTTTTTTCGACATACTATACTATGACTTTTTTTCAACTTTTTTCGACATACTATACTATGACTTTTTCTCAACTTTTTTTCAACTTTTTTTGACATACTATACTATGACTTTTTTTCAACTTTTTTCGACATACTATACGATGACTTATTCCAACATACTATACTATGACTTATTCCGAAATACTATATTATGACTTTATTCAACCTTTTTTCAACATAGTATACTAAGACTTTTTTTAAACTTTTTCGACATACTATACTATGACTTTTTTTCAACTTTTTTCGACATACTATACTATGACTTTTTTTCAACTTTTTTCGACATACTATACGATGACTTATTCCAACATACTATACTATGACTTATTCCGAAATACTATATTATGACTTTATTCAACCTTTTTTCAACATAGTATACTAAGACTTTTTTTCAACTTTTTTCCACATTCTATACTATGACTTTTTTTCAACTTTTTTCGACATACTATACGATGACTTATTCCAACATACTATACTATGACTTATTCCGACATACTATACTATGACTTTATTCAACCTTTTTTCAACATACTATACTATGACTTTATTCAACTTTTTCGACATACTATACTATGACTTTTTTTCAACTTTTTTCGACATACTATACTATGACTTTTTTTCAACTTTTTTCGACATACTATACGATGACTTATTCCAACATACTATACTATGACTTATTCCGAAATACTATATTATGACTTTATTCAACCTTTTTTCAACATAGTATACTAAGACTTTTTTTAAACTTTTTCGACATACTATACTATGACTTATTTACTATACTATGATTTATTCCGACATACTATACTATGACTTATTCCAACATACTATACTATGATTTATTCCGACATACTATACTATGATTTATTCATGACTTTTTTCGACATACTATACTATGACTTTTTTCAACTTTTTTCCGACATACTATACTATGACTTTTTTTCAACTTTTTTCAACATACTATACTATGATTTATTCCGACATACTATACTATGATTTATTCCGACATACTATACTATGACTTTTTTCAACTTTTTTTATTCGACATACTATACTATGACTTTTTTTCAACTTTTTTCGACATACTATACTATGACTTTTTTTCAACTTTTTCGACATACTATACTATGACTTATTAAAACATACTATACTATGATTTATTCCGGCATACTATACTATGACTTATTCCAACATACTATACTATGACTTATTCCGAAATACTATACTATGACTTTATTCAACTTTTTTCGACATACTATACTATGACTTTTTTTCAACTTTTTTTCCGACATACTATACTATGACTTATTTTTTCTATACTATGATTTATTCCGACATACTATACTATGATTTATTCCGACATACTATACTATGATTTATTCCAACATACTATACTATGATTTATTCCGGCATACTATACTATGACTTTTTTTCAACTTTTTTCGACATACTATACTATGACTTTTTTTCAACTTTTTTCGACATACTATACTATGACTTTTTTTCAACTTTTTCGACATACTATACTATGACTTTTTTTCAACTTTTTTCGACATACTATACGATGACTTATTCCAACATACTATACTATGACTTATTCCGAAATACTATATTATGACTTTATTCAACCTTTTTTCAACATAGTATACTAAGACTTTTTTTAAACTTTTTCGACATACTATACTATGACTTATTGCGACATACTATACTATGATTTATTCCGGCATACTATACTATGACTTATTCCAACATACTATACTATGATTTATTCCGACATACTATACTATGATTTATTCACTTTTTTCGACATACTATACTATGACTTTTTTTCAACTTTTTTCCGACATACTATACTATGACTTATTCAAACATACTATACTATGATTTATTCCGACATACTATACTATGATTTATTCCGGCATACTATACTATGATTTATTCCGACATACTATACTATGATTTATTCAACTTTTTTTCACATACTATACTATGACTTTTTTTCAACTTTTTTCGACATACTATACTATGACTTTTTTTCAACTTTTTTTTTTCGACATACTATACGATGACTTATTCCAACATACTATACTATGACTTATTCCGAAATACTATATTATGACTTTATTCAACCTTTTTTCAACATAGTATACTAAGACTTTTTTTAAACTTTTTCGACATACTATACTATGACTTTTTTCAACTTTTTTCGACATACTATACTATGACTTTTTTTCAACTTTTTTCGACATACTATACTATGACTTATTCAAACATACTATACTATGACTTATTCCGAAATACTATATTATGACTTTATTCAACCTTTTTTCAACATAGTATACTAAGACTTTTTTTCAACTTTTTTCGACATACTATACTATGACTTTTTTCAACTTTTTTCGACATACTATACGATGACTTATTCCAACATACTATACTATGACTTATTCCGAAATACTATATTATGACTTTATTCAACCTTTTTTCAACATAGTATACTAAGACTTTTTTTAAATTTTTTCGACATACTATACTATGACTTATTGCGACATACTATACTATGATTTATTCCGGCATACTATACTATGACTTATTCCAACATACTATACTATGATTTATTCCGACATACTATACTATGATTTATTCACTTTTTTCGACATACTATACTATGACTTTTTTTCAACTTTTTCCGACATACTATACTATGACTTATTCAAACATACTATACTATGACTTATTCAACTATTTTTTCGACATACTATACTATGACTTTATTCAACTTTTTTACATACTATACTATACTTTTTTATGACTTTTTCGACATACTATACTATGACTTTTTTTTCAACTTTTTTCGACATACTATACTATGACGATGACTTATTCCAACATACTATACTATGACTTATTCAAATACTATATTATGACTTTATTCAACCTTTTTTCAACATAGTATACTAAGACTTTTTTTAAACTTTTTCGACATACTATACTATGACTTTTTTTCAACTTTTTTCGACATACTATACTATGACTTTTTTTCAACTTTTTTCGACATACTATACGATGACTTATTCCAACATACTATACTATGACTTATTCCGAAATACTATATTATGACTTTATTCAACCTTTTTTCAACATAGTATACTAAGACTTTTTTTCAACTTTTTCGACATACTATACTATGACTTTTTTTCAACTTTTTTCGACATACTATACTATGACTTATTCCAACATACTATACTATGACTTATTCCGAAATACTATATTATGACTTTATTCAACCTTTTTTCAACATAGTATACTAAGACTTTTTTTCAACTTTTTCGACATATTATACTATGACTTTTTTTTTTCAACTTTTTTCGACATACTATACGATGACTTATTCCAACATACTATACTATGACTTATTCCGAAATACTATATTATGACTTTATTCAACCTTTTTTCAACATAGTATACTAAGACTTTTTTTAAACTTTTTCGACATACTATACTATGACTTATTGCGACATACTATACTATGATTTATTCCGGCATACTATACTATGACTTATTCCAACATACTATACTATGATTTATTCCGACATACTATACTATGATTTATTCACTTTTTTCGACATACTATACTATGACTTTTTTTCAACTTTTTTCGACATACTATACTATGACTTATTCAAACATACTATACTATGATTTATTCCGACATACTATACTATGATTTATTCCGGCATACTATACTATGACTTTTTTTACTATACTTTTTATTCCGACATACTATACTATGACTTTTTTTCAACTTTTACTATACTATGACATTTTCAACTTTTTTTCCACATTCTATACTATGACTTTTTTTCAACTTTTTTCGACATACTATACTATGACTTATTTACTATACTATGATTTATTCCGGCATACTATACTATGACTTATTCCAACATACTATACTATGATTTATTCCGACATACTATACTATGATTTATTCACTTTTTTCGACATACTATACTATGACTTTTTTTCAACTTTTTTCGACATACTATACTATGACTTATTCAAACATACTATACTATGATTTATTCCGACATACTATACTATGATTTATTCCGGCATACTATACTATGATTTATTCCGACATACTATACTATGATTTATTCCGGCATACTATACTATGACTTTTTTCAACTTTTTTCGACATACTATACTATGACTTTTTTTCAACTTTTTTCGACATACTATACTATGACTTTTTTTCAACTTTTTCGACATACTATACTATGACTTTTTTCAACTTTTTTCGACATACTATACGATGACTTATTCCAACATACTATACTATGACTTATTCCGAAATACTATATTATGACTTTATTCAACCTTTTTTCAACATAGTATACTAAGACTTTTTTTAAACTTTTTCGACATACTATACTATGACTTATTGCGACATACTATACTATGATTTATTCCGGCATACTATACTATGACTTATTCCAACATACTATACTATGATTTATTCCGACATACTATACTATGATTTATTCACTTTTTTCGACATACTATACTATGACTTTTTTTCAACTTTTTTCCGACATACTATACTATGACTTATTCAAACATACTATACTATGATTTATTCCGACATACTATACTATGATTTATTCCGGCATACTATACTATGATTTATTCCGACATACTATACTATGACTTTTTTCAACTTTTTTCGACATACTATACTATGACTTTTTTTCAACTTTTTCGACATACTATACTATGACTTTTTTTCAACTTTTTCGACATACTATACGATGACTTATTCCAACATACTATACTATGACTTATTCCGAAATACTATATTATGACTTTATTCAACCTTTTTTCAACATAGTATACTAAGACTTTTTTTAAACTTTTTCGACATACTATACTATGACTTTTTTTCAACTTTTTTCGACATACTATACTATGACTTTTTTTCAACTTTTTTCGACATACTATACGATGACTTATTCCAACATACTATACTATGACTTATTCCGAAATACTATATTATGACTTTATTCAACCTTTTTTCAACATAGTATACTAAGACTTTTTTTCAACTTTTTCGACATACTATACTATGACTTTTTTTCAACTTTTTTCGACTTATTCAACATACTATACTATGATTTATTCCGACATACTATACGATGACTTATTCCAACATACTATACTATGACTTATTCCGAAATACTATACTATGATTTATTCCGGCATACTATACTATGACTTTTTTTCAACTTTTTTCGACATACTATACTATGACTTTTTTTCAACTTTTTCGACATACTATACTATGACTTTTTTTCAACTTTTTCGACATACTATACTATGACTTTTTTTCAACTTTTTTCGACATACTATACGATGACTTATTCCAACATACTATACTATGACTTATTCCGAAATACTATATTATGACTTTATTCAACCTTTTTTCAACATAGTATACTAAGACTTTTTTTAAACTTTTTCGACATACTATACTATGACTTTTTTTTCAACTTTTTTTCGACATACTATACTATGATGACTTATTCCAACATACTATACTATGACTTATTCCGAAATACTATATTATGACTTTATTCAACCTTTTTTCAACATAGTATACTAAGACTTTTTTTCAACTTTTTTTTTTTAAACGACATACTATACTATGACTTTTTTCAACTTTTTCGACATACTATACTATGATGACTTATTCCAACATACTATACTATGACTTATTCCGACTATACTATGACTTTATGACTTTTTCAACATACTATACTATGACTTTTTTCAACTTTTTTCGACATACTATACTATGACTTTTTTTCAACTTTTTTCGACATACTATACTATGACTTATTCCAACATACTATACTATGACTTATTCCGAAATACTATATTATGACTTTATTCAACCTTTTTTCAACATAGTATACTAAGACTTTTTTAAAACTTTTTCGACATACTATACTATGACTTTTTTTCAACTTTTTTCGATACTATACTATGACTTTTTTTCAACTTTTTTCGACATACTATACGATGACTTATTCCAACATACTATACTATGACTTATTCCGAAATACTATATTATGACTTTATTCAACCTTTTTTCAACATAGTATACTAAGACTTTTTTTAAACTTTTTCGACATACTATACTATGACTTTTTTTCAACTTCTTTCGACATACTATACGATGACTTATTCCAACATACTATACTATGACTTATTCCGAAATACTATATTATGACTTTATTCAACCTTTTTTCAACATAGTATACTAAGACTTTTTTTAAACTTTTTCGACATACTATACTATGACTTATTGCGACATACTATACTATGATTTATTCCGGCATACTATACTATGACTTATTCCAACATACTATACTATGATTTATTCCGACATACTATACTATGATTTATTCACTTTTTTCGACATACTATACTATGACTTTTTTTCAACTTTTTTCCGACATACTATACTATGACTTATTCAAACATACTATACTATGATTTATTCCGACATACTATACTATGATTTATTCCGGCATACTATACTATGACTTTTTTTCAACTTTTTTCGACATACTATACTATGACTTTTTTCAACTTTTTCGACATACTATACTATGACTTTTTTTCAACTTTTTTCGACATACTATACTATGACTTTTTTTCAACTTTTTTCGACATACTATACGATGACTTATTCCAACATACTATACTATGACTTATTCCGAAATACTATATTATGACTTTATTCAACCTTTTTTCAACATAGTATACTAAGACTTTTTTAAACTTTTTCGACATACTATACTATGACTTTTTTACTATTTTTTCCGACATACTATACTATGACTTATTCCAACATACTATACTATGATTTATTCCGACATACTATACTATGATTTATTCAACTTTTTTTCGACATACTATACTATGACTTTTTTTCAACTTTTTTCCGACATACTATACTATGACTTATTCAAACATACTATACTATGATTTATTCCGACATACTATACTATGACTTTTTTTCAACTTTTTTCGACATACTATACTATGATTTATTCCGACATACTATACTATGATTTATTCCGGCATACTATACTATGACTTTTTTTCAACTTTTTTCAACATACTATACTATGACTTTTTTTCAACTTTTTCGACATACTATACTATGACTTTTTTTCAACTTTTTCGACATACTATACTATGACTTTTTTTCAACTTTTTCGACATACTATACGATGACTTATTCCAACATACTATACTATGACTTATTCCGAAATACTATATTATGACTTTATTCAACCTTTTTTCAACATAGTATACTAAGACTTTTTTTAAACTTTTTTTCGACATACTATACTATGACTTTTTTTCAACTTTTTTCGACATACTATACTATGACTTTTTTTCAACTTTTTTCGACATACTATACGATGACTTATTCCAACATACTATACTATGACTTATTCCGAAATACTATATTATGACTTTATTCAACCTTTTTTCAACATAGTATACTAAGACTTTTTTTAAACTTTTTTCGACATACTATACTATGACTTTTTTCGACATACTATACTATGACTTTTTTTCAACTTTTTTCGACATACTATACTATGACTTATTCTTATACTATGACTTTTTCAAATTTTTTCACATACTATACTATGACTTTATTCCTTTTTTCGACATACTATACTATGACTTATTCCGACATACTATACTATGACTTATTCCAACATACTATACTATGACTTATTCCAACATACTATACTATGATTTATTCCGACATACTATACTATGATTTATTCACTTTTTTCGACATACTATACTATGACTTTTTTCAACTTTTTCCGACATACTATACTATGACTTATTCAAACATACTATACTATGATTTATTCCGACATACTATACTATGACTTATTCAAACATACTATACTATGATTTATTCAACAACATACTATACTATGATTTATTCCTTTTTCGACATACTATACTATGATTTATTCCACATACTATACTATGATTTATTCCGGCATACTATACTATGACTTTTTTTCAACTTTTTTCAACATACTATACTATGACTTTTTTTCAACTTTTTTCGACATACTATACTATGACTTTTTTTCAACTTTTTTCGACATACTATACTATGACTTTTTTTCAACTTTTTTCGACATACTATACGATGACTTATTCCAACATACTATACTATGACTTATTCCGAAATACTATATTATGACTTTATTCAACCTTTTTTCAACATAGTATACTAAGACTTTTTTAAACTTTTTCGACATACTATACTATGACTTTTTTTCAACTTTTTTCGACATACTATACTATGACTTTTTTTCAACTTTTTTCGACATACTATACGATGACTTATTCCAACATACTATACTATGACTTATTCCGAAATACTATATTATGACTTTATTCAACCTTTTTTCAACATAGTATACTAAGACTTTTTTTCAACTTTTTCGACATACTATACTATGACTTTTTTTCAACTTTTTATGACATACTTACATGACTTTTTCCAACATACTATACTATGACTTATTCCGAAATACTATACTATGACTTTATTCAACCTTTTTTCAACATACAATACTATGACTTTTTTCAACTTTTTTTCGACATACTATACTATGACTTATTCCGACATACTATACTATGACTTATTCCAACATACTATACTATGACTTATTCCAACATACTATACTATGATTTATTCCGACATACTATACTATGATTTATTCAACTTTTTTCGACATACTATACTATGACTTTTTTTCAACTTTTTTCCGACATACTATACTATGACTTATTCAAACATACTATACTATGATTTATTCACATACTATACTATGATTTATTCCGGCATACTATACTATGATTTATTCCGACATACTATACTATGATTTATTCCGGCATACTATACTATGACTTTTTTTCAACTTTTTTCGACATACTATACTATGACTTTTTTTCAACTTTTTCGACATACTATACTATGACTTTTTTTCAACTTTTTTCGACATACTATACTATGACTTTTTTTCAACTTTTTTCGACATACTATACGATGACTTATTCCAACATACTATACTATGACTTATTCCGAAATACTATATTATGACTTTATTCAACCTTTTTTCAACATAGTATACTAAGACTTTTTTAAACTTTTTCGACATACTATACTATGACTTATTGCGACATACTATACTATGATTTATTCCGGCATACTATACTATGACTTATTCCAACATACTATACTATGATTTATTCCGACATACTATACTATGATTTATTCAACTTTTTTCGACATACTATACTATGACTTTTTTTCAACTTTTTTCCGACATACTATACTATGACTTATTCAAACATACTATACTATGATTTATTCCGACATACTATACTATGATTTATTCCGGCATACTATACTATGATTTATTCCGACATACTATACTATGATTTATTCCAACATACTATACTATGACTTTTTTCAACTTTTTTCACATACTATACTATGACTTTTTTTCAACTTTTTTACTATACGACATACTATACTATGACTTTTTTTCAACATTTTTCGACATACTATACTATGACTTATTCCAACATACTATACTATGACTTTTCCGATTATTATGACTTTATTCAACCTTTTTCAACATAGTATACTAAGACTTTTTTTAAACTTTTTCGACATACTATACTATGACTTTTTTTCAACTTTTTTCGACATACTATACTATGACTTTTTTTCAACTTTTTTCGACATACTATACGATGACTTATTCCAACATACTATACTATGACTTATTCCGAAATACTATATTATGACTTTATTCAACCTTTTTTCAACATAGTATACTAAGACTTTTTTTAAACTTTTTCGACATACTATACTATGACTTTTTTTAACTATTTTTTCGACATACTATACTATGACTTATTCCAACATACTATACTATGACTTATTCCGAAATACTATATTATGACTTTATTCAACCTTTTTCAACATACTATACTATGACTTTTTTTCAACTTTTTCGACATACTATACTATGACTTTTTTTCAACTTTTTTCGACATACTATACGATGACTTATTCCAACATACTATACTATGACTTATTCCGAAATACTATATTATGACTTTATTCAACCTTTTTTCAACATAGTATACTAAGACTTTTTTTAAACTTTTTCGACATACTATACTATGACTTATTGCGACATACTATACTATGATTTATTCCGGCATACTATACTATGACTTATTCCAACATACTATACTATGATTTATTCCGACATACTATACTATGATTTATTCACTTTTTTCGACATACTATACTATGACTTTTTTTCAACTTTTTTCCGACATACTATACTATGACTTATTCAAACATACTATACTATGATTTATTCCGACATACTATACTATGATTTATTCCGGCATACTATACTATGACTTTTTTTCAACTTTTTTTATTCGACATACTATACTATGACTTTTTTTCAACTTTTTTCGACATACTATACTATGACTTTTTTTCAACTTTTTCGACATACTATACTATGACTTTTTTTCAACTTTTTTCGACATACTATACGATGACTTATTCCAACATACTATACTATGACTTATTCCGAAATACTATATTATGACTTTATTCAACCTTTTTTCAACATAGTATACTAAGACTTTTTTTAAACTTTTTCGACATACTATACTATGACTTATTGCAACATACTATACTATGACTTATTCCAACATACTATACTATGATTATTTATTCCGACATACTATACTATGATTTATTCACTTTTTTCACATACTATACTATGACTTTTTTCAACTTTTTTCCGACATACTATACTATGACTTATTCAAACATACTATACTATGATTTATTCCGACATACTATACTATGATTTATTCAAACATACTATACTATGATTTATTCCGACATACTATACTATGATTTATTCCGGCATACTATACTATGACTTTTTTTCAACTTTTTTCGACATACTATACTATGACTTTTTTTCAACTTTTTTCGACATACTATACTATGACTTTTTTTCAACTTTTTCGACATACTATACTATGACTTTTTTTCAACTTTTTTCGACATACTATACGATGACTTATTCCAACATACTATACTATGACTTATTCCGAAATACTATATTATGACTTTATTCAACCTTTTTTCAACATAGTATACTAAGACTTTTTTTAAACTTTTTCGACATACTATACTATGACTTTTTTTCAACTTTTTTCGACATACTATACTATGACTTTTTTTCAACTTTTTTCGACATACTATACGATGACTTATTCCAACATACTATACTATGACTTATTCCGAAATACTATATTATGACTTTATTCAACCTTTTTTCAACATAGTATACTAAGACTTTTTTAAAACTTTTTCGACATACTCTACTATGACTTATTTTTTCGACATACTATACTATGACTTTTTCAACCTTTTTCGACATACTATACTATGACTTATTCCGAAAAACTATATATGACTTTATTCAACCTTTATTTCAACATACAATACTATGACTTTACTCAACTTTTTCGACATACTATACTATGATTTATTCCGACATACTATACTATGACTTATTCCAACATACTATACTATGACTTATTCCGACATACTATATTATGATTTATTCCGACATACTATACTATGATTTATTCACTTTTTTCGACATACTATACTATGACTTTTCAACTTTTTTCCGACATACTATACTATGACTTATTCAAACATACTATACTATGATTTATTCCGACATACTATACTATGATTTATTCCGGCATACTATACTATGATTTATTCCGACATACTATACTATGATTTATTCCGGCATACTATACTATGACTTTTTTTCAACTTTTTTCGACATACTATACTATGACTTTTTTTCAACTTTTTTCGACATACTATACTATGACTTTTTTTCAACTTTTTCGACATACTATACTATGACTTTTTTTCAACTTTTTTCGACATACTATACGATGACTTATTCCAACATACTATACTATGACTTATTCCGAAATACTATATTATGACTTTATTCAACCTTTTTTCAACATAGTATACTAAGACTTTTTTTAAACTTTTTCGACATACTATACTATGACTTATTGCGACATACTATACTATGATTTATTCCGGCATACTATACTATGACTTATTCCAACATACTATACTATGATTTATTCCGACATACTATACTATGATTTATTCACTTTTTTCGACATACTATACTATGACTTTTTTCAACTTTTTTCCGACATACTATACTATGACTTATTCAAACATACTATACTATGATTTATTCCGACATACTATACTATGATTTATTCCGATTTATTACTATACTATGATTTATTCCGACATTTTTCTATACTATTTTATTCCGACATACTATACTATGACTTTTTTCAACTGTTTTCGACATACTATACTATGACTTTTTTTCAACTTTTTTCGACATACTATACTATGACTTATTCCAACATACTATACTATGACTTATTCCGAAATACTATATTATGACTTTATTCAACCTTTTTTCAACATAGTATACTATGACTTTTTTTCAACTTTTTTCGACATACTATACTATGACTTTTTTCAACTTTTTTCGACATTTTTTTTTCAACTTTTTCGACATACTATACTATGACTTATTCCAACATACTATACTATGACTTATTCCGAAATACTATATATGACTTTATTCAACCTTTTTTCAACATAGTATACTAAGACTTTTTTCAACTTTTTTCGACATACTATACTGACTTTTTTTCAACTTTTTTCGACATACTATACTATGACTTATTCCAACATACTATACTATGACTTATTCCGAAATACTATATTATGACTTTATTCAACCTTTTTTCAACATAGTATATACTAAACTTTTTTACTATACTTTTTTCGACATACTATACTATGACTTTTTTCAACTTTTTTCGACATACTATACTATGACTTATTCCAACATACTATACTATGACTTATTCCGAAATACTATACTATGACTTTATTCAACCTTTTTTCAACATAGTATACTATGACTTTTTTCAACTTTTTCGACATACTATACTATGACTTTTTTTCAACACATACTATATACGATTTATTCCAACATACTATACTATGACTTTTTTCAACTTTATTCAACATACTATACTATGACTTTATTCAACTTTTTTCAACATACTATACTATGACTTTTTTCAACTTTTTCGACATACTATACTATGACTTTTTTCAACTTTTTTCGACATACTATACTATGACTTATTCCAACATACTATACTATGACTTATTCCGAAATACTATATTATGACTTTATTCAACCTTTTTTCAACATAGTATACTAAGACTTTTTTTAAACTTTTTCGACATACTATACTATGACTTTTTTTCAACTTTTTTTTTTCGACATACTATACGATGACTTATTCCAACATACTATACTATGACTTATTCCGAAATACTATATTATGACTTTATTCAACCTTTTTTCAACATAGTATACTAAGACTTTTTTAAACTTTTTCGACATACTATACTAGGACTTATTGCGACATACTATACTATGATTTATTCCGGCATACTATACTATGACTTATTCCAACATACTATACTATGATTTATTCCGACATACTATACTATGATTTATTCACATACTTTATGATTTATTCACTTTTTTCGACATACTATACTATGACTTTTTTTCAACTTTTTTCCGACATACTATACTATGACTTATTCAAACATACTATACTATGATTTATTCCGACATACTATACTATGATTTATTCCGGCATACTATACTATGATTTATTCCGACATACTATACTATGATTTATTCCGGCATACTATACTATGACTTTTTTTCAACTTTTTTATGACATACTATACTATGACTTTTTTTCAACTTTTTTCGACATACTATACTATGACTTTTTTTCAACTTTTTCGACATACTATACTATGACTTTTTTTCAACTTTTTTCGACATACTATACGATGACTTATTCCAACATACTATACTATGACTTATTCCGAAATACTATATTATGACTTTATTCAACCTTTTTTCAACATAGTATACTAAGACTTTTTTTAAACTTTTTCGACATACTATACTATGACTTATTGCGACATACTATACTATGATTTATTCCGGCATACTATACTATGACTTATTCCAACATACTATACTATGATTTATTTATTCCGACATACTATACTATGATTTATTCACTTTTTTCGACATACTATACTATGACTTTTTTTCAACTTTTTTCCGACATACTATACTATGACTTATTCAAACATACTATACTATGATTTATTCCGACATACTATACTATGATTTATTCCGGCATACTATACTATGATTTATTCCGACATACTATACTATGATTTATTCCTTTTTCGACATACTATACTATGACTTTTTTTCAACTTTTTCGACATACTATACTATGACTTTTTTTCAACTTTTTTCGACATACTATACTATGACTTATTCCAACATACTATACTATGACTTATTCCGAAATACTATATTATGACTTTATTCAACCTTTTTTCAACATAGTATACTAAGACTTTTTTTAAACTTTTTCGACATACTATACTATGACTTTTTACTATACAACTTTTTCGACATACTATACTATGACTTATTCCAACATACTATACTATGACTTATTCCGAAATACTATATTATGACTTTATTCAACCTTTTTTCAACATAGTATACTAAGACTTTTTTTCAACTTTTTCGACATACTATACTATGACTTTTTTTCAACTTTTTTCGACATACTATACTATGACTTATTCCGACATACTATACTATGACTTATTCCGAAATACTATATTATGACTTTATTCAACCTTTTTTCAACATAGTATACTAAGACTTTTTTCAACAACATACTATACTATGACTTTTTTTCAACTTTTTTCGACATACTATACTATGACTTTTTTTCAACTTTTTTCGACATACTATACTATGACTTATTCCAACATACTATACTATGACTTATTCCGAAATACTATATTATGACTTTATTCAACCTTTTTTCAACATAGTATACTAAGACTTTTTTTCAACTTTTTTCGACATACTATACTATGACTTTTTTTCAACTTTTTTCGACATACTATACTATACTTTTTTCATGACTTATTCCAACATACTATACTATGACTTATTCCGAAATACTATATTATGACTTTATTCAACCTTTTTTCAACATAGTATACTAAGACTTTTTTCAACTTTTTCGACATACTATACTATGACTTTTTTTCAACTTTTTTCGACATACTATACGATGACTTATTCCAACATACTATACTATGACTTATTCCGAAATACTATATTATGACTTTATTCAACCTTTTTTCAACATAGTATACTAAGACTTTTTTTAAACTTTTTCGACATACTATACTATGACTTATTGCGACATACTATACTATGATTTATTCCGGCATACTATACTATGACTTATTCCAACATACTATACTATGATTTATTCCGACATACTATACTATGATTTATTCACTTTTTTCGACATACTATACTATGACTTTTTTTCAACTTTTTTCCGACATACTATACTATGACTTATTCAAACATACTATACTATGATTTATTCCGACATACTATACTATGATTTATTCCGGCATACTATACTATGACTTTTTTTACAACTTTTTTATTCCGATACTATACTATGACATACTATACTATGACTTTTTTTCAACTTTTTTTCGACATACTATATACTATGACTTTTTTTCAACTTTTTCGACATACTATACTATGACTTTTTTTCAACTTTTTTCGACATACTATACGATGACTTATTCCAACATACTATACTATGACTTATTCCGAAATACTATATTATGACTTTATTCAACCTTTTTTCAACATAGTATACTAAGACTTTTTTTAAACTTTTTCGACATACTATACTAGGACTTATTGCGACATACTATACTATGATTTATTCCGGCATACTATACTATGACTTATTCCAACATACTATACTATGATTTATTCCGACATACTATACTATGATTTATTCACTTTTTTCGACATACTATACTATGACTTTTTTTCAACTTTTTTCCGACATACTATACTATGACTTATTCAAACATACTATACTATGATTTATTCCGACATACTATACTATGATTTATTCCGGCATACTATACTATGATTTATTCCGACATACTATACTATGATTTATTCCGGCATACTATACTATGACTTTTTTTCAACTTTTTTCGACATACTATACTATGACTTTTTTTCAACTTTTTTCGACATACTATACTATGACTTTTTTTCAACTTTTTCGACATACTATACTATGACTTTTTTTCAACTTTTTTCGACATACTATACGATGACTTATTCCAACATACTATACTATGACTTATTCCGAAATACTATATTATGACTTTATTCAACCTTTTTTCAACATAGTATACTAAGACTTTTTTAAACTTTTTCGACATACTATACTAGGACTTATTGCGACATACTATACTATGATTTATTCCGGCATACTATACTATGACTTATTCCAACATACTATACTATGATTTATTCCGACATACTATACTATGATTTATTCACTTTTTTCGACATACTATACTATGACTTTTTTTCAACTTTTTTCCGACATACTATACTATGACTTATTCAAACATACTATACTATGATTTATTCCGACATACTATACTATGATTTATTCCGGCATACTATACTATGATTTATTCCGACATACTATACTATGATTTATTCCGGCATACTATACTATGACTTTTTTTCAACTTTTTTCAATACTATACTATTTTTTTTCAACTTTTTTTGACATACTATACTATGACTTTTTTTCAACTTTTTTCGACATACTATACTATGACTTTTTTTCAACTTTTTTCGACATACTATACTATGACTTATTCCAACATACTATACTATGACTTATTCCGAAATACTATATTATGACTTTATTCAACCTTTTTTCAACATAGTATACTAAGACTTTTTTAAACTTTTTCGACATACTATACTATGACTTATTGCGACATACTATACTATGATTTATTCCGGCATACTATACTATGACTTATTCCAACATACTATACTATGATTTATTCCGACATACTATACTATGATTTATTCACTTTTTTCGACATACTATACTATGACTTTTTTTCAACTTTTTTCCGACATACTATACTATGACTTATTCAAACATACTATACTATGATTTATTCCGACATACTATATTATGATTTATTCCGACATACTATACTATGATTTATTCCGACATACTATACTATGATTTATTCCGACATACTATACTATGACTTTTTTTCAACTTTTTTCGACATACTATACTATGACTTTTTTTCAACTTTTTTTATTCGACATACTATACTATGACTTTTTTTCAACTTTTTCGACATACTATACTATGACTTTTTTTCAACTTTTTTCGACATACTATACGATGACTTATTCCAACATACTATACTATGACTTATTCCGAAATACTATATTATGACTTTATTCAACCTTTTTTCAACATAGTATACTAAGACTTTTTTTAAACTTTTTCGACATACTATACTATGACTTATTGCGACATACTATACTATGATTTATTCCGGCATACTATACTATGACTTATTCCAACATACTATACTATGATTTATTCCGACATACTATACTATGATTTATTCACTTTTTTCGACATACTATACTATGACTTTTTTTCAACTTTTTTCCGACATACTATACTATGACTTACCAAACATACTATACAAACATACTATACTATGATTTATTCCGACATACTATACTATGATTTATTCCGGCATACTATACTATGATTTATTCCGACATACTATACTATGATTTATTCCGGCATACTATACTATGACTTTTTTTCAACTTTTTTCGACATACTATACTATGACTTTTTTTCAACTTTTTTCGACATACTATACTATGACTTTTTTTCAACTTTTTCGACATACTATACTATGACTTTTTTTCAACTTTTTTCGACATACTATACGATGACTTATTCCAACATACTATACTATGACTTATTCCGAAATACTATATTATGACTTTATTCAACCTTTTTTCAACATAGTATACTAAGACTTTTTTTAACTTTTTCGACATACTATACTATGACTTTTTTTCAACTTTTTTCGACATACTATACTATGACTTTTTTTCAACTTTTTTCGACATACTATACGATGACTTATTCCAACATACTATACTATGACTTATTCCGAAATACTATATTATGACTTTATTCAACCTTTTTTCAACATAGTATACTAAGACTTTTTTTCAACTTTTTTCGACATACTATACTATGACTTTTTTTCAACTTTTTTCGACATACTATACGATGACTTATTCCAACATACTATACTATGACTTATTCCAAATACTATATTATGACTTTATTCAACCTTTTTTCAACATAGTATACTAAGACTTTTTTCAACTTTTTCGACATACTATACTATGACTTATTGCGACATACTATACTATGATTTATTCCGACATACTATACTATGACTTATTCCAACATACTATACTATGATTTATTCCGACATACTATACTATGATTTATTCACTTTTTTCGACATACTATACTATGACTTTTTTTCAACTTTTTTCCGACATACTATACTATGACTTATTCAAACATACTATACTATGATTTATTCCGACATACTATACTATGATTTATTCCAACATACTATACTATGATTTATTCCGATACTATACTATACTTTATTCCGATGATTTATTCACTTTTTTCGACATACTATACTATGACTTTTTTTTTTTTCAACTTTTTTTTTTTCAAACATACTATACTATGACTTATTCAAACATACTATACTATGATTTATTCCGACATACTATACTATGATTTATTCCGGCATACTATACTATGATTTATTCCAACATACTATACTATGATTTATTCCGGCATACTATACTATGACTTTTTTCAACTTTTTTTTTCAACATACTATACTATGACTTTTTTTCAACTTTTTTCGACATACTATACTATGACTTTTTTTCAACTTTTTTCGACATACTATACTATGACTTTTTTTCAACTTTTTTCGACATACTATACGATGACTTATTCCAACATACTATACTATGACTTATTCCGAAATACTATATTATGACTTTATTCAACCTTTTTTCAACATAGTATACTAAGACTTTTTTTTTTCAAACTTTTTCGACATACTATACTATGACTTTTTTTCAACTTTTTTCGACATACTATACTATGACTTTTTTTTTTTTTTCGACATACTATACGATGACTTATTCCAACATACTATACTATGACTTATTCCGAAATACTATATTATGACTTTATTCAACCTTTTTTCAACATAGTATACTAAGACTTTTTTCAACTTTTTCGACATACTATACTATGACTTTTTTACAACTTTTTTTCGACATACTATACTATGACTTATTCCAACATACTATACTATGACTTATTCCGAAATACTATACTATGACTTTATTCAACCTTTTTTCAACATAGTATACTAAGACTTTTTTTAAACTTTTTTCGACATACTATACTATGACTTATTGCGACATACTATACTATGATTTATTCCGGCATACTATACTATGACTTATTCCAACATACTATACTATGATTTATTCCGACATACTATACTATGATTTATTCACTTTTTTCGACATACTATACTATGACTTTTTTTCAACTTTTTTCCGACATACTATACTATGACTTATTCAAACATACTATACTATGATTTATTCCGACATACTATACTATGATTTATTCCGGCATACTATACTATGATTTATTCCGACATACTATACTATGATTTATTCCGACATACTATACTATGACTTTTTTCAACTTTTTTTCGACATACTATACTATGACTTTTTTTCAACTTTTTCGACATACTATACTATGACTTTTTTTACAACTTTTTTTTTCAACATACTATACGATGACTTATTCCAACATACTATACTATGACTTATTCCGAAATACTATATTATGACTTTATTCAACCTTTTTTCAACATAGTATACTAAGACTTTTTTTAAACTTTTTCGACATACTATACTATGACTTTTTTTCAACTTTTTTCACATACTATACTATGATTTATTCCGGCATACTATACTATGACTTATTCCAACATACTATACTATGATTTATTCCGACATACTATACTATGATTTATTCAACTTTTTATACTATGACGACATACTATACTATGACTTTTTTTCAACTTTTTTTTCAACCGACATACTATACTATGACTTATTCAAACATACTATACTATGATTTATTCCGACATACTATACTATGACTTATTCCGACATACTATACTATGATTTATTCCGACATACTATACTATGACTTTTTTTCAACTTTTTTCGACATACTATACTATGACTTTTTTTCAACTTTTTCGACATATTATACTATGACTTTTTTTCAACTTTTTTCGACATACTATACTATGACTTTATTCAACCTTTTTTCAACATAGTATACTAAGACTTTTTTTAAACTTTTTCGACATACTATACTATGACTTATTCAAACATACTATACTATGATTTATTCCGGCATACTATACTATGACTTATTCCAACATACTATACTATGATTTATTCCGACATACTATACTATGATTTATTCACTTTTTTATTCGACATACTATACTATGACTTTTTTTCAACTATACTTTTTTTCACGACATACTATACTATGACTTATTCAAACATACTATACTATGATTTATTCCGACATACTATACTATGATTTATTCCAACTATACTATGATTTATTCTACTATACTATGATTTATTCCGACATACTATACTATGATTTATTCCGGCATACTATACTATGACTTTTTTTCAACTTTTTCGACATACTATACTATGACTTTTTTTCAACTTTTTTCGACATACTATACTATGACTTTTTTTCAACTTTTTCGACATACTATACTATGACTTTTTTTCAACTTTTTTCGACATACTATACGATGACTTATTCCAACATACTATACTATGACTTATTCCGAAATACTATATTATGACTTTATTCAACCTTTTTTCAACATAGTATACTAAGACTTTTTTAAACTTTTTCGACATACTATACTATGACTTTTTTCAACTTTTTTCGACATACTATACTATGACTTTTTTTCAACTTTTTTCGACATACTATACTATGACTTTTTACTATATTAACTTTTTTTTCGACATACTATACTATGACTTTTTTTCAACTTTTTTCGACATACTATACTATGACTTTTTTTCAACTTTTTTCGACATACTATACTGACTTATTCCAACATACTATACTATGACTTATTCCGAAATACTATATTATGACTTTATTCAACCTTTTTTCAACATAGTATACTAAGACTTTTTTAAACTTTTTTTCGACATACTATACTATGACTTATTGCGACATACTATACTATGATTTATTCCGGCATACTATACTATGACTTATTCCAACATACTATACTATGATTTATTCCGACATACTATACTATGATTTATTCACTTTTTTCGACATACTATACTATGACTTTTTTTCAACTTTTTTCCGACATACTATACTATGACTTATTCAAACATACTATACTATGATTTATTCCGACATACTATACTATGATTTATTCCGGCATACTATACTATGATTTATTCCGACATACTATACTATGATTTATTCCGGCATACTATACTATGACTTTTTTTCAACTTTTTTTCGACATACTATACTATGACTTTTTTTCAACTTTTTTCGACATACTATACTATGACTTTTTTTCAACTTTTTCGACATACTATACTATGACTTTTTTTCAACTTTTTTCGACATACTATACGATGACTTATTCCAACATACTATACTATGACTTATTCCGAAATACTATATTATGACTTTATTCAACCTTTTTCAACATAGTATACTAAGACTTTTTTTAAACTTTTTCGACATACTATACTATGACTTATTGCGACATACTATACTATGATTTATTCCGGCATACTATACTATGACTTATTCCAACATACTATACTATGATTTATTCCGACATACTATACTATGATTTATTCACTTTTTTCGACATACTATACTATGACTTTTTTTCAACTTTTTTCCGACATACTATACTATGACTTATTCAAACATACTATACTATGATTTATTCCGACATACTATACTATGATTTATTCCGGCATACTATACTATGATTTATTCCGACATACTATACTATGATTTATTCCGGCATACTATACTATGACTTTTTTTCAACTTTTTTCGACATACTATACTATGACTTTTTTTCAACTTTTTTCGACATACTATACTATGACTTTTTTTCAACTTTTTCGACATACTATACTATGACTTTTTTTCAACTTTTTTCGACATACTATACGATGACTTATTCCAACATACTATACTATGACTTATTCCGAAATACTATATTATGACTTTATTCAACCTTTTTTCAACATAGTATACTAAGACTTTTTTTAAACTTTTTCGACATACTATACTATGACTTTTTTTCAACTTTTTTTTTCGACATACTATACTATGACTTTTTTTCAACTTTTTTTCGACATACTATACGATGACTTATTCCAACATACTATACTATGACTTATTCCGAAATACTATATTATGACTTTATTCAACCTTTTTTCAACATAGTATACTAAGACTTTTTTTCAACTTTTTTCGACATACTATACTATGACTTTTTTTCAACTTTTTTCGACATACTATATGACGATGATGACTTATTCCAACATACTATACTATGACTTATTCCGAAATACTATATTATGACTTTATTCAACCTTTTTTCAACATAGTATACTAAGACTTTTTTAAAACTTTTTCGACATACTATACTATGACTTATTGCGACATACTATACTATGATTTATTCCGGCATACTATACTATGACTTATTCCAACATACTATACTATGATTTATTCCGACATACTATACTATGATTTATTCACTTTTTTCGACATACTATACTATGACTTTTTTTCAACTTTTTTCCGACATACTATACTATGACTTATTCAAACATACTATACTATGATTTATTCCGACATACTATACTATGATTTATTCCGGCATACTATACTATGATTTATTCCGACATACTATACTATGATTTATTCCGGCATACTATACTATGACTTTTTTTCAACTTTTTTCGACATACTATACTATGACTTTTTTTCAACTTTTTTCGACATACTATACTATGACTTTTTTTCAACTTTTTCGACATACTATACTATGACTTTTTTTCAACTTTTTTCGACATACTATACGATGACTTATTCCAACATACTATACTATGACTTATTCCGATACTATATTATGACTTTATTCAACCTTTTTTCAACATAGTATACTAAGACTTTTTTTTTTTCGAATACTTTTTTTTTTCGACATACTATACTATGACTTATTTTTTTCGACACATACTATACTATGACTTATTCCGGCATACTATACTATGACTTTATTCATTTTTTCAACATACTATACTATGATTTTTTCCTTTTTCGACATACTATACTATGACTTTTTTCAACTTTTTTCGACATACTATACTATGACTTTTTTCAACTTTTTTCCGACATACTATACTATGACTTATTCCAACATACTATACTATGACTTATTCCGACATACTATACTATGACTTTATTCAACCTTTTTTCAACATAGTATACTATGACTTTTTTTCAACTTTTTTCGACATACTATACTATGACTTTTTTTCAACTTTTTTCGACTATACTATGATTTTTTCACGATTTTCGATACTATACTATACTATACTATGACTTATTCCGAAATACTATATTATGACTTTATTCAACCTTTTTTCAACATACTATACTAAGACTTTTTTTCAACTTTTTTCGACATACTATACTATGACTTTTTTTCAACTTTTTTTATTCGACATACTATACTATGACTTATTCCAACATACTATACTATGACTTATTCCGAAATACTATATTATGACTTTATTCAACCTTTTTTCAACATAGTATACTAAGACTTTTTTTAAACTTTTTTCGACATACTATACTATGACTTATTGCGACATACTATACTATGATTTATTCCGGCATACTATACTATGACTTATTCCAACATACTATACTATGATTTATTCCGACATACTATACTATGATTTATTCACTTTTTTCGACATACTATACTATGACTTTTTTTCAACTTTTTTCCGACATACTATACTATGACTTATTCAAACATACTATACTATGAT
Organism: Anoplopoma fimbria; assembly: GCF_027596085.1. Taxonomy (NCBI): domain Eukaryota; kingdom Metazoa; phylum Chordata; class Actinopteri; order Perciformes; family Anoplopomatidae; genus Anoplopoma; species Anoplopoma fimbria. The sequence goes on along the minus strand of NC_072471.1, from coordinate 10,589,469 downwards.
TTATTCCGACATACTATACTATGATTTATTCCGGCATACTATACTATGATTTATTCCGACATACTATACTATGATTTATTCCGGCATACTATACTATGACTTTTTTTCAACTTTTTCGACATACTATACTATGACTTTTTTTCAACTTTTTCGACATACTATACTATGACTTTTTTTCAACTTTTTCGACATACTATACTATGACTTTTTTTCAACTTTTTTCGACATACTATACGATGACTTATTCCAACATACTATACTATGACTTATTCCGAAATACTATATTATGACTTTATTCAACCTTTTTTCAACATAGTATACTAAGACTTTTTTTAAACTTTTTCGACATACTATACTATGACTTTTTTTCAACTTTTTTCGACATACTATACTATGACTTTTTTTCAACTTTTTTCGACATACTATACGATGACTTATTCCAACATACTATACTATGACTTATTCCGAAATACTATATTATGACTTTATTCAACCTTTTTTCAACATAGTATACTAAGACTTTTTTTCAACTTTTTTCGACATACTATACTATGACTTTTTTTCAACTTTTTTCGACATACTATACTATGACTTTTTTCAACTTTTTCGACATACTATACTATGACTTTTTTCAACTTTTTTCGACATACTATACGATGACTTATTCCAACATACTATACTATGACTTATTCCGAAATACTATATTATGACTTTATTCAACCTTTTTTCAACATAGTATACTAAGACTTTTTTTCAACTTTTTTCGACATACTATACTATGACTTTTTTTCAACTTTTTTCGACATACTATACTATGACTTTTTTTCAACTTTTTTCGACATACTATACGATGACTTATTCCAACATACTATACTATGACTTATTCCGAAATACTATATTATGACTTTATTCAACCTTTTTTTCAACATAGTATACTAAGACTTTTTTTAAACTTTTTCGACATACTATACTATGACTTTTTTTCAACTTTTTTCGACATACTATACTATGACTTTTTTTCAACTTTTTTCGACATACTATACTATGACTTTTTTTCAACTTTTTCGACATACTATACTATGACTTATTCCAACATACTATACTATGACTTATTCCGAAATACTATATTATGACTTTATTCAACCTTTTTTCAACATAGTATACTAAGACTTTTTTTAAACTTTTTCGACATACTATACTATGACTTTTTTTCAACTTTTTTCGACATACTATACTATGACTTTTTTCAACTTTTTTTCGACATACTATACTATGACTTATTCCAACATACTATACTATGACTTATTCCGAAATACTATATTATGACTTTATTCAACCTTTTTTCAACATACTATACTAAGACTTTTTTTCAACTTTTTTCGACATACTATACTATGACTTATTCAAACATACTATACTATGATTTATTCCGACATACTATACTATGACTTTTTTCAACATACTATACTATGACTTTATTCAACATACTATACTAAGACTTTTTTTTTAAACTTTTTTCGACATACTATACTATGACTTATTTCAACTTTTTTCGACATACTATACTATGATTTATTCCGGCATACTATACTATGACTTATTCCAACATACTATACTATGATTTATTCCGACATACTATACTATGATTTATTCACTTTTTTCACATACTATACTATGACTTTTTTTCAACTTTTTTCCGACATACTATACTATGACTTATTCAAACATACTATACTATGATTTATTCCGACATACTATACTATGATTTATTCCGGCATACTATACTATGATTTATTCCAACATACTATACTATGACTTATTCCGACATACTATACTATGACTTTTTTCAACTTTAATCGACATACTATACTATGACTTTTTTTCAACTTTTTTCCGACATACTATACTATGACTTATTCAAACATACTATACTATGATTTATTCCGACATACTATACTATGATTTATTCCGGCATACTATACTATGATTTATTCCGACATACTATACTATGATTTATTCCGATACTATACTATGACTTTTTTTCAACTTTTTTCAACATACTATACTATGACTTTTTTTCAACTTTTTTTCGACATACTATACTATGACTTTTTTCAACTTTTTCGACATACTATACTATGACTTTTTTTCAACTTTTTTCGACATACTATACGATGACTTATTCCAACATACTATACTATGACTTATTCCGAAATACTATATTATGACTTTATTCAACCTTTTTTCAACATAGTATACTAAGACTTTTTTTAAACTTTTTCGACATACTATACTATGACTTATTCCAACATACTATACTATGACTTATTCCGAATATACTATATTATGACTTTATTCAACCTTTTTTCAACATAGTATACTAAAACTTTTTTCAACTTTTTTCGACATACTATACTATGACTTATTGCGACATACTATACTATGATTTATTCCGACATACTATACTATGACTTATTCCAACATACTATACTATGATTTATTCCGACATACTATACTATGATTTATTCACTTTTTATTCACATACTATACTATGACTTTTTTTCAACTTTTTTCCGACATACTATACTATGACTTATTCAAACATACTATACTATGATTTATTCCGACATACTATACTATGATTTATTCCGGCATACTATACTATGATTTATTCCGACATACTATACTATGATTTATTCCGGCATACTATACTATGACTTTTTTTCAACTTTTTTCGACATACTATACTATGACTTTTTTTCAACTTTTTTCGACATACTATACTATGACTTTTTTTCAACTTTTTCGACATACTATACTATGACTTTTTTTCAACTTTTTTCGACATACTATACGATGACTTATTCCAACATACTATACTATGACTTATTCCGAAATACTATATTATGACTTTATTCAACCTTTTTTCAACATAGTATACTAAGACTTTTTTTAAACTTTTTCGACATACTATACTATGACTTATTGCGACATACTATACTATGACTTTTTCAACCTTTTTTCGACATACTCTACTATGACTTACTCTGAAAAAATATACTGACTTTTTTCAAATTTATTCGACATACAATACTATGACTTTACTCACTTTTTTTCGACATACTATACTATGATTTATTCCGACATACTATACTATGACTTATTCCAACATACTATACTATGATTTATTCCGACATACTATACTATGACTTATTCCAACATACTATACTATGATTTATTCCGACATACTATACTATGATTTATTCACTTTTTTCGACATACTATACTATGACTTTTTTTCAACTTTTTTCCGACATACTATACTATGACTTATTCAAACATACTATACTATGATTTATTCCGACATACTATACTATGATTTATTCCGGCATACTATACTATGATTTATTCCGACATACTATACTATGATTTATTCCGGCATACTATACTATGACTTTTTTTCAACTTTTTTCGACATACTATACTATGACTTTTTTTCAACTTTTTTCGACATACTATACTATGACTTTTTTTCAACTTTTTCGACATACTATACTATGACTTTTTTTCAACTTTTTTCGACATACTATACGATGACTTATTCCAACATACTATACTATGACTTATTCCGAAATACTATATTATGACTTTATTCAACCTTTTTTCAACATAGTATACTAAGACTTTTTTTAAACTTTTTCGACATACTATACTATGACTTATTGCGACATACTATACTATGATTTATTCCGGCATACTATACTATGACTTATTCCAACATACTATACTATGATTTATTCCGACATACTATACTATGATTTATTCACTTTTTTCACATACTATACTATGACTTTTTTTCAACTTTTTTCCGACATACTATACTATGACTTATTCAAACATACTATACTCTTATTCCGAAATACTATATTATGACTTTATTCAACCTTTTTTCAACATAGTATACTAAGACTTTTTTTAAACTTTTTCGACATACTATACTATGACTTATTCAAACATACTATACTATGATTTATTCCGGCATACTATACTATGACTTATTCCAACATACTATACTATGATTTATTCCGACATACTATACTATGATTTATTCACTTTTTTCGACATACTATACTATGACTTTTTTTCAACTTTTTTCCGAC